>NC_088396.1:48222166-48522166 GCF_034236695.1 Oncorhynchus nerka
ACTTGTTCTGTATGGTAAATATATCCCTCAACTTGTTCTGTATGGTGAATATATCCCTCAACTTGTTCTGTATGGTAAATATATCCCTCAACTTGTTCTGCATTATCAATATATCCCTCAACTTGTTCTATATGGTAAATATATCCCTCAACTTGTTCTGTATGGTAAATATATCCCTCAACTTGTTCTGCATTATCAATATATCCAACTTGTTCTGTATGGTAAATATATCAACTTGTATCCCTGTTCTGTATGGTAAATATATCCCTCAACTTGTTCTGTATGGTAAATATATCCCTCAACTTGTTCTGTATGGTAAATATATCCCTCAACTTGTTCTGTAAATGGTATCCCTCAATATATCCCTCAACTTGTTCTGTATGGCAAATATATCCCTCAACTTGTTCTGTATGGTAAATATATCCCTCAACTTGGTCTGCATTATCAATATATCCCTCAACTTGTTCTGTATGGTAAATATATCCCTCAACTTGTTCTGTATGGTAAATATATCCCTCAACTTGTTCTGTATGGTAAATATATCCCTCAACTTGTTCTGTATGGCAAATATATCCCTCAACTTGTTCTGCATTATCAATATATCCCTCAACTTGTTCTGTATGGTAAATATATCCTCAACTTGTTCTGTATGGTAAATATATCCCTCAACTTGTTTTGTATGGTAAATATATCCCTCAACTTGTTCTGTATGGTAAATATATCCCTCAACTTGTTCTGTATGGTAAATATATCCCTGTTCTGCATTATCAATATATCCCTCAACTTGTTCATATCCCTCAACTTGTTCTGTATGGTAAATATATCCCTCAACTTGTTCTGTATGGTAAATATATCCCTCAACTTGTTCTGTATGGTAAATATATCCCTCAACTTGTTCTGTATGGTAAATATATCCCTCAAATTATCAATATATCCCTCAACTTGTTCTGTATGGTAAATATATCCCTCAACTTGTTCTGTATGGTAAATATATCCCTCAACTTGTTCTGCATTATCAATATATCCCTCAACTTGTTCTGTATGGTAAATATATCCCTCAACTTGTTCTGTATGGTAAATATATCCCTCAACTTGTTCTGTATGGTAAATATATCCCTCAACTTGTTCTGTATGGTAAATATATCCCTCAACTTGTTCTGTATGGTAAATATATCCCTCAACTTGTTCTGCATTATCAATATATCCCTCAACTTGTTCTGTATGGTAAATATATCCCTCAACTTGTTCTGTATGGTAAATATATCCCTCAACTTGTTCTGCATTATCAATATATCCCTCAACTTGTTCTGTATGGTAAATATATCCCTCAACTTGTTCTGTATGGCAAATATATCCCTCAACTTGTTCTGTATGGTAAATATATCCCTCAACTTGTTCTGCATTATCAATATATCCCTCAACTTGTTCTGTATGGTAAATATATCCCTCAACTTGTTCTGTATGGTAAATATATCCCTCAACTTGTTCTGTATGGTAAATATATCCCTCAACTTGTTCTGTATGGTAAATATATCCCTCAACTTGTTCTGTATGGTAAATATATCCCTCAACTTGTTCTTATCAATTATCAATATATCCCTCAACTTGTTCTGTATGGTAAATATATCCCTCAACTTGTTTGTTCTGTATGGTAAATATATCCCTCAACTTGTTCTGCATTATCAATATATCCCTCAACTTGTTCTGTATGGTAAATATATCCCTCAACTTGTTCTGTATGGTAAATATATCCCTCAACTTGTTCTGTATGGTAAATATATCCCTCAACTTGTTCTGTATGGTGAATATATCCCTCAACTTGTTCTGTATGGTAAATATATCCCTCAACTTGTTCTGCATTATCAATATATCCCTCAACTTGTTCTATATGGTAAATATATCCCTCAACTTGTTCTGTATGGTAAATATATCCCTCAACTTGTTCTGCATTATCAATATATCCCTCAACTTGTTCTGTATGGTAAATATATCCCTCAACTTGTTCTGTATGGTAAATATATCCCTCAACTTGTTCTGTATGGTAAATATATCCCTCAACTTGTTCTGCATTATCAATATATCCCTCAACTTGTTCTGTATGGTAAATATATCCCTCAACTTGTTCTGTATGGTAAATATATCCCTCAACTTGTTCTGCATTATCAATATATCCCTCAACTTGTTCTGTATGGTAAATATATCCCTCAACTTGTTCTGTATGGTAAATATATCCCTCAACTTGTTCTGTATGGTAAATATATCCCTCAACTTGTTCTGTATGGTGAATATATCCCTCAACTTGTTCTGTATGGTAAATATATCCCTCAACTTGTTCTGCATTATCAATATATCCCTCAACTTGTTCTATATGGTAAATATATCCTCAACTTGTTCTGTATGGTAAATATATCCCTCAACTTGTTCTGCATTATCAATATATCCCTCAACTTGTTCTGTATGGTAAATATATCCTCAACTTGTTCTGTATGGTAAATATATCCCTCAACTTGTTCTGTATGGTAAATATATCCCTCAACTTGTTCTGTATGGCAAATATATCCCTCAACTTGGCAAATATATCCCTCAACTTGTTCTGTATGGTAAATATATCCCTCAACTTGGTCTGCATTATCAATATATCCCTCAACTTGTTCTGTATGGTAAATATATCCCTCAACTTGTTCTGTATGGTAAATATATCCCTCAACTTGTTCTGTATGGCAAATATATCCCTCAACTTGTTCTGTATGGTAAATATATCCCTCAACTTGTTCTGCATTATCAATATATCCCTCAACTTGTTCTGTATGGTAAATATATCCCTCAACTTGTTCTGCATTATCAATATATCCCTCAACTTGTTCTGTATGGTAAATATATCCCTCAACTTGTTCTGTATGGTAAATATATCCCTCAACTTGTTCTGTAAATTATCAAATATATCCCTCAACTTGTTCTGTATGGTAAATATATCCCTCAACTTGTTCTGTATGGTAAATATATCCCTCAACTTGTTCTGCATTATCAATATATCAATATATCCCTCAACTTGTTCTGTATGGTAAATATATCCCTCAACTTGTTCTGTATGGTAAATATATCCCTCAACTTGTTCTGTCAATGGTAAATATATCCCTCAACTTGTTCTGTATGGTGAATATATCCCTCAACTTGTTCTGTATGGTAAATATATCCCTCAACTTGTTCTGCATTATCAATATATCCCTCAACTTGTTCTGTATGGTAAATATATCCCTCAACTTGTTCTGTATGGTAAATATATCAACCTCAACTTGTTCTGTATGGTAAATATATCCCTCAACTTGTTCTGTATGGTAAATATATCCCTCAACTTGTTCTGCATTATCAATATATCCCTCAACTTGTTCTGTATGGTAAATATATCCCTCAACTTGTTCTGTATGGTAAATATATCCCTCAACTTGTTCTGCATTATCAATATATCCCTCAACTTGTTCTGTATGGTAAATATATCCCTCAACTTGTTCTGTATGGTAAATATATCCCTCAACTTGTTCTGTATGGTAAATATATCCCTCAACTTGTTCTGTATGGTGAATATATCCCTCAACTTGTTCTGTATGGTAAATATATCCCTCAACTTGTTCTGCATTATCAATATATCCCTCAACTTGTTCTATATGGTAAATATATCCCTCAACTTGTTCTGTATGGTAAATATATCCCTCAACTTGTTCTGCATTATCAATATATCCCTCAACTTGTTCTGTATGGTAAATATATCCCTCAACTTGTTCTGTATGGTAAATATATCCCTCAACTTGTTCTGTATGGTAAATATATCCCTCAACTTGTTCTGTATGGTAAATATATCCCTCAACTTGTTCTGTATGGCAAATATATCCCTCAACTTGTTCTGTATGGTAAATATATCCCTCAACTTGGTCTGCATTATCAATATATCCCTCAACTTGTTCTGTATGGTAAATATATCCCTCAACTTGTTCTGTATGGTAAATATATCCCTCAACTTGTTCTGTATGGCAAATATATCCCTCAACTTGTTCTGTATGGTAAATATATCCCTCAACTTGTTCTGCATTATCAATATATCCCTCAACTTGTTCTGTATGGTAAATATATCCCTCAACTTGTTCTGTATGGTAAATATATCCCTCAACTTGTTTTGTATGGTAAATATATCCCTCAACTTGTTCTGTATGGTAAATATATCCCTCTATTTGTCCTGCATTATCAATATATCCCTCAACTTGTTCTGTATGGTAAATATATCCCTCAACTTGTTCTGTATGGTAAATATATCCCTCAACTTGTTCTGTATGGTAAATATATCCCTCAACTTGTTCTGTATGGCAAATATATCCCTCAACTTGTTCTGTATGGTAAATATATCCCTCAACTTGTTCTGCATTATCAATATATCCCTCAACTTGTTCTGTATGGTAAATATATCCCTCAACTTGTTCTGTATGGTAAATATATCCCTCAACTTGTTCTGTATGGTAAATATATCCCTCAACTTGTTCTGTATGGTAAATATATCCCTCAACTTGTTCTGTATGGTAAATATATCCCTCAACTTGTTCTGCATTATCAATATATCCCTCAACTTGTTCTGTATGGTAAATATATCCCTCAACTTGTTCTGTATGGTAAATATATCCCTCAACTTGTTCTGCATTATCAATATATCCCTCAACTTGTTCTGTATGGTAAATATATCCTTGTTCTCAACTTGTTCTGTATGGCAAATATATCCCTCAACTTGTTCTGTATGGTAAATATATCCCTCAACTTGTTCTGCATTATCAATATATCCCTCAACTTGTTCTGTATGGTAAATATATCCCTCAACTTGTTCTGTATGGTAAATATATCCCTCAACTTGTTCTGTATGGTAAATATATCCCTCAACTTGTTCTGTATGGTAAATATATCCCTCAACTTGTTCTGTATGGTAAATATATCCCTCAACTTGTTCTGCATTATCAATATATCCCTCAACTTGTTCTGTATGGTAAATATATCCCTCAACTTGTTCTGTATGGTAAATATATCCCTCAACTTGTTCTGCATTATCAATATATCCCTCAACTTGTTCTGTATGGTAAATATATCCCTCAACTTGTTCTGTATGGTAAATATATCCCTCAACTTGTTCTGTATGGTAAATATATCCCTCAACTTGTTCTGTATGGTGAATATATCCCTCAACTTGTTCTGTATGGTAAATATATCCCTCAACTTGTTCTGCATTATCAATATATCCCTCAACTTGTTCTATATGGTAAATATATCCCTCAACTTGTTCTGTATGGTAAATATATCCCTCAACTTGTTCTGCATTATCAATATATCCCTCAACTTGTTCTGTATGGTAAATATATCCCTCAACTTGTTCTGTATGGTAAATATATCCCTCAACTTGTTCTGTATTATCAATATAAACTTGTTCTATATCCCTCAACTTGTTCTGTAAATATATTATCAATATATCCCTCAACTTGTTCTGTATGGTAAATATATCCCTCAACTTGTTCTGTATGGTAAATATATCCCTCAACTTGTTCTGCATTATCAATATATCCTCAACTTGTTCTGTTCTATGGTAAATATATCCCTCAACTTGTTCTGTATGGTAAATATATCCCTCAACTTGTTCTGTATGGTAAATATATCCCTCAACTTGTTCTGTATGGTAAATATGAATATATCCTCAACTTGTTCTGTATGGTAAATATATCCCTCAACTTGTTCTGCATTATCAATATATCCCTCAACTTGTTCTATATGGTAAATATATCCCTCAACTTGTTCTGTATGGTAAATATATCCCTCAACTTGTTCTGCATTATCAATATATCCCTCAACTTGTTCTGTATGGTAAATATATCCCTCAACTTGTTCTGTATGGTAAATATATCCCTCAACTTGTTCTGTATGGTAAATATATCCCTCAACTTGTTCTGTATGGCAAATATATCCCTCAACTTGTTCTGTATGGTAAATATATCCCTCAACTTGTTCTGTATGATAAATATATCCCTCAACTTGTTCTGTATGGTAAATATATCCCTCAACTTGTTCTGTATGGTAAATATATCCCTCAACTTGTTCTGTATGGCAAATATATCCCTCAACTTGTTCTGTATGGTAAATATATCCTCAACTTGTTCTGCATGTATCAATATATCCTCAACTTGTTCTGTATGGTAAATATATCCCTCAACTTGTTCTGTATGGTAAATATATCCTCAACTTGTTCTGTATGGTAAATATATCCCTCAACTTGTTCTGCATTATCAATATATTCTGTATGGTAAATATATCCTCAACTCTATTTGTCCTCAACATTATCAATATATCCCTCAACTTGTTCTGTATGGTAAATATATCCCTCAACTTGTTCTGTATGGTAAATATATCCCTCAACTTGTTCTGTATGGTAAATATATCCCTCAACTTGTTCTGTATGGTAAATATATCCCTCAACTTGTTCTGTATGGTAAATATATCCCTCAACTTGTTCTGTATTATCATATATCCCTCAACTTTCTGTTGTTCTGTTCTGGTAAATATATCCTCAACTTGTTCTGTATGGTAAATATATCCCTCAACTTGTTCTGTATGGTAAATATATCCTCAACTTGTTCTGTATGGTAAATATATCCCTCAACTTGTTCTGCATTATCAATATATCCCTCAACTTGTTCTGTATGGTAAATATATCCCTCAACTTGTTCTGTATGGTAAATATATCCCTCAACTTGTTCTGCATTATCAATATATCCTCAACTTGTTCTGTATGGTAAATATATCCTCAACTTGTTCTGTATGGTAAATATATCCCTCAACTTGTTCTGTATGGTAAATATATCCCTCAACTTGTTCTGTATGGTGAATATATCCTCAACTTGTTCTGTATGGTAAATATATCCCTCAACTTGTTCTGCATTATCAATATATCCTCAACTTGTTCTATATGGTAAATATATCCCTCAACTTGTTCTGTATGGTAAATATATCCTCAACTTGTTCTGCATTATCAATATATCCCTCAACTTGTTCTGTATGGTAAATATATCCCTCAACTTGTTCTGTATGGTAAATATATCCCTCAACTTGTTCTGTATGGTAAATATATCCCTCAACTTGTTCTGTATGGCAAATATATCCCTCAACTTGTTCTGTATGGTAAATATATCCCTCAACTTGTTCTGCATTATCAATATATCCCTCAACTTGTTCTGTATGGTAAATATATCCTCAACTTAAATATATCCCTCAACTTGTTCTGTATGGTAAATATATCCCTCAACTTGTTCTGTATGGTAAATATATCCCTCAACTTGTTCTGTATTAAATATATCCCTCAACTTGTTCTGTATGGTAAATATATCCTCAACTTGTTCTGTATGGTAAATATATCCCTCAACTTGTTCTGTATGGTAAATATATCCCTCAATATATCAATATATCCTCAACTTGTTCTGTATGGTAAATATATCCCTCAACTTGTTCTGTATGGTAAATATATCCCTCAACTTGTTCTGTATGGTAAATATATCCCTCAACTTGTTCTGTATGGTAAATATATCCCTCAACTTGTTCTGTATGGTAAATATATCCCTCAACTTGTTCTGTATGGTAAATATATCCCTCAACTTGTTCTGTATGGTAAATATATCCCTCAACTTGTTCTGTAAATATATCCCTCAACTTGGCATTAAATATATCCCTCAACTTGTTCTATATGGTAAATATATCCTCAACTTGTTCTGTATGGTAAATATATCCCTCAACTTGTTCTGTAAATATATCCCTCAACTTGTTCTTATCAATATATCCCTCAACTTGTTCTGTATGGTAAATATATCCCTCAACTTGTTCTGTATGGTAAATATATCCCTCAACTTGTTCTGTATGGTAAATATATCCCTCAACTTGTTCTGCATTATCAATATATCCCTCAACTTGTTCTGTATGGTAAATATATCCCTCAACTTGTTCTGTATGGTAAATATATCCCTCAACTTGTTCTGTATGGTAAATATATCCCTCAACTTGTTCTGTATTAAATATATCCCTCAACTTGTTCTGTATGGTAAATATATCCCTCAACTTGTTCTGTATGGTAAATATATCCCTCAACTTGTTCTGTATGGTAAATATATCCTCAACTTGTTCTGTATGGTAAATATATCCCTCAACTTGTTCTGCATTATCAATATATCCCTCAACTTGTTCTATATGGTAAATATATCCCTCAACTTGTTCTGTATGGTAAATATATCCCTCAACTTGTTCTGCATTATCAATATATCCTCAACTTGTTCTGTATGGTAAATATATCCTCAACTTGTTCTGTATGGTAAATATATCCTCAACTTGTTCTGTATGGTAAATATATCCTCAACTTGTTCTGTATGGTAAATATATCCTCAACTTGTTCTGTATGGTAAATATATCCTCAATGCACTTATCTGTATGGTAAATATATCCCTCAACTTGTTCTGTATGGTAAATATATCCCTCAACTTGTTCTGTATGGTAAATATATCCCTCAACTTGTTCTGCATTATCAATATATCCCTCAACTTGTTCTGTATGGTAAATATATCCCTCAACTTGTTCTGTATGGTAAATATATCCCTCAACTTGTTCTGTATGGTAAATATATCCTCAACTTGTTCTGTATGGTAAATATATCCCTCAACTTGTTCTGTATGGTAAATATATCCCTCAACTTGTTCTGTATGGTAAATATATCCCTCAACTTGTTCTGTATGGTAAATATATCCTCAACTTGTTCTGTATGGTAAATATATCCCTCAACTTGTTCTGTATGGTAAATATATCCTCAACTTGTTCTGCATTATCAATATATCCCTCAACTTGTTCTGTATGGTAAATATATCCCTCAACTTGTTCTGTATGGTAAATATATCCCTCAACTTGTTCTGTATGGTAAATATATCCCTCAACTTGTTCTGTATGGTAAATATATCCTCAACTTGTTCTGTATGGTAAATATATCCTCAACTTGTTCTGTATTATCAATATATCCTCAACTTGTTCTGTATGGTAAATATATCCTCAACTTGTTCTGCATTATCAATATATCCCTCAACTTGTTCTGTATGGTAAATATATCCTCAACTTGTTCTGTATGGTAAATATATCCCTCAACTTGTTCTGTATGGTAAATATATCCCTCAACTTGTTCTGTATGGTAAATATATCCTCAACTTGTTCTGTATGGTAAATATATCCCTCAACTTGTTCTGCATTATCAATATATCCCTCAACTTGTTCTGTATGGTAAATATATCCTCAACTTGTTCTGTATGGTAAATATATCCCTCAACTTGTTCATGGTAAATATATTGTTCTGTATGGTAAATATATCCTCAACTTGTTCTGTATGGTAAATATATCCTCAACTTGTTCTGTATGGTAAATATATCCCTCAACTTGTTCTGCATTATGGTAAATATATCCCTCAACTTGTTCTGTATGGTAAATATATCTTGTTCCATTATCAACTTGTTCTGTATGGTAAATATATCCCTCAACTTGTTCTGTATGGTAAATATATCCCTCAACTTGTTCTGTATGGTAAATATATCCCTCAACTTGTTCTGTATGGTAAATATATCCCTCAACTTGTTCTGTATGGTAAATATATCCTCAACTTGTTCTGTATTAAATATATCCCTCAACTTATGGTAAATATATCCCTCAACTTGTTCTGTATGGTAAATATATCCCTCAACTTGTTCTGCATTATCAATATATCCCTCAACTTGTTCTGTCCCTCAATGGTAAATATATCCCTCAACTTATTCTGTATGGTAAATATATCCCTCAACTTGTTCTGTATGGTAAATATATCCCTCAACTTGTTCTGTATGGCAAATATATCCCTCAACTTGTTCTGTATGGTAAATATATCCCTCAACTTGTTCTTCATTATCAATATATCCCTCAACTTGTTCTGTATGGTAAATATATCCCTCAACTTGTTCTGTATGGTAAATATATCCCTCAACTTGTTCTGTATGGTAAATATATCCTCCCTCAACTTGTTCTGTATGGTAAATATATCCCTCAACTTGTTCTGTATGGTATCAATATATCCCTCAACTTGTTCTGTATGGTAAATATATCCCTCAACTTGTTCTGTATGGTAAATATATCCCTCAACTTGTTCTGTATGGTAAATATATCCCTCAACTTGTTCTGTATGGTAAATATATCCCTCAACTTGTTCTGCATTATCAATATATCCCTCAACTTGTTCTGTATGGTAAATATATCCCCCTTGTTCAACTTGTTCTGTATGGTAAATATATCCTCAACTTGTTCTGTATGGTAAATATATCCCTCAACTTGTTCTGTAAATATATCCTCATTATCAATATATAAATATATCCCTCAACTTGTTCTGTATGGTAAATATATCCCTCAACTTGTTCTGCATTATCAATATATCCCTCAACTTGTTCTGTATTATAAATATATCCCTCAACTTGTTCTGTATGGTAAATATATCCCTCAACTTGTTCTGTATGGTAAATATATCCCTCAACTTGTTCTGTATCAATATATCCCTCAACTTGTTCTGTATGGTAAATATATCCCTCAACTTGTTCTGTATGGTAAATATATCCCTCAACTTGTTCTGTATGGTAAATATATCCCTCAACTTGTTCTGTATGGTAAATATATCCCTCAACTTGTTCTGTATGGTAAATATATCCCTCAACTTGTTCTGCATTATTATCAATATATCCCTCAACTTGTTCTGTATGGTAAATATATCCCTCAACTTGTTCTGTATGGTAAATATATCCCTCAACTTGTTCTGCATTATCAATATATCCCTCAACTTGTTCTGTATGGTAAATATATCCCTCAACTTGTTCTGTATGGTAAATATATCCCTCAACTTGTTCTGTATGGTAAATATATCCCTCAACTTGTTCTGTATGGCAAATATATCCCTCAACTTGTTCTGTATGGTAAATATATCCCTCAACTTGTTCTGCATTATCAATATATCCCTCAACTTGTTCTGTATGGTAAATATATCCCTCAACTTGTTCTGTATCAATATATAACTTGTTCTGTATATATCCTCAACTTGTTCTGTATGGCAAATATATCCCTCAACTTGTTCTGTATGGTAAATATATCCCTCAACTTGTTCTGCAATATATTATCAATATATCCCTCAACTTGTTCTGTATGGTAAATATATCCCTCAACTTGTTCTGTATGGTAAATATATCCCTCAACTTGTTCTGTATGGTAAATATATCCCTCAACTTGTTCTGTATGGTAAATATATCCCTCAACTTGTTCTGTATGGTAAATTTCCCTCAACTGCATTATCAATATATCCCTCAACTTGTTCTGTATGGTAAATATATCCCTCAACTTGTTCTGTATGGTAAATATATCCCTCAACTTGTTCTGTATGGTAAATATATCCCTCAACTTGTTCTGTATGGTAAATATATCCCTCAACTTGTTCTGTATGGTAAATATATCCCTCAACTTGTTCTGCATTATCAATATATCCCTCAACTTGTTCTGTATGGTAAATATATCCCTCAACTTGTTCTGTATGGTAAATATATCCCTCAACTTGTTCTGTATGGTAAATATATCCCTCAACTTGTTCTGTATGGTAAATATATCCCTCAACTTGTTCTGCATTATCAATATATCCCTCAACTTGTTCTGTATGGTAAATATATCCCTCAACTTGTTCTGTATGGTAAATATATCCCTCAACTTGTTCTGCATTATCAATATATCCCTCAACTTGTTCTGTATGGTAAATAAATATCCCTCAACTTGTTCTGTATTATCAATATATCCCTCAAATATATCCCTCAACTTGTTCTGTATGGTAAATATATCCCTCAACTTGTTTGTATGGTAAATATATTCTGTATGGTAAATATATCCCTCAACTTGTTCTGTATGGTAAATATATCCCTCAACTTGTTCTGCATTATCAATATATCCCTCAACTTGTTCTATATGGTAAATATATCCCTCAACTTGTTCTGTATGGTAAATATATCCCTCAACTTGTTCTGGTAAATATATCCCTCAATTATCAATATATCCCTCAACTTGTTCTGTATGGTAAATATATCCCTCAACTTGTTCTGTATGGTAAATATATCCCTCAACTTGTTCTGTATGGTAAATATATCCCTCAACTTGTTCTGTATGGTAAATATCTCAACTCCCTCAACTTGTTCTGTATGGTAAATATATCCCTCAACTTGTTCTGCATTATCAATATATCCCTCAACTTGTTCTGTATGGTAAATATATCCCTCAACTTGTTCTGTATGGTAAATATATCCCTCAACTTGTTCTGTATGGTAAATATATCCCTCAACTTGTTCTGTATGGTAAATATATCCCTCAACTTGTTCTGTATGGTAAATATATCCCTCAACTTGTTCTTCATTATCAATATATCCCTCAACTTGTTCTGTATGGTAAATATATCCCTCAACTTGTTCTGTATGGTAAATATATCCCTCAACTTGTTCTGTATGGTAAATATATCCCTCAACTTGTTCTGTATGGTAAATATATCCCTCAACTTGTTCTGTATGGTAAATATATTCAACTTCTGTATGGTAAATATATCCCTCAACTTGTTCTGTATGGTAAATATATATCCCTCAACTTGTTCTGTATGGTAAATATATCCCTCAACTTGTTCTGTATGGTAAATATATCCCTCAACTTGTTCTGTATGGTAAATATATCCCTCAACTTGTTCTGTATGGTAAATATATCCCTCAACTTGTTCTGCATTATCAATATATTCAACTTGTTCTGTATGGTAAATATATCCCTCAACTTGTTCTGTAAATATATCCCTCAACTTGTTCTGTATGGTAAATATATACTTGTTCTGTATGGTAAATATATCCCTCAACTTGTTCTGTATGGTAAATATATCCCTCAACTTGTTCTGTATGGTAAATATATCCCTCAACTTGTTCTGTATGGCAAATATATCCCTCAACTTGTTCTGTATGGTAAATATATCCCTCAACTTGTTCTGCATTATCAATATATCCCTCAACTTGTTCTGTATGGTAAATATATCCCTCAACTTGTTCTGTTGTAAATATATTCTGTATGGTAAATATATCCCTCAACTTGTTCTGTATGGTAAATATATCCCTCAACTTGTTCTTGTTCTGTATGGTAAATATATCCCTCAACTTGTTCTGTATGGTAAATATATCCCTCAACTTGTTCTGGTAAATATATCCCTCAACTTGTTCTATTATCAATATATCCCTTGTTCAACTTGTTCTGTATGGTAAATATATCCCTCAACTTGTTCTGTATGGTAAATATATCCCTCAACTTGTTCTGCATTATCAATATATCCCTCAACGTAAATATGTTCAACTTGTTCTTCAACTTGTAAATATATCCCTCAACTTGTTCTGTATGGTAAATATATCCCTCAACTTGTTCTGTACTTGTTCTGTAAATATATCCCTCAACTTGTTCTGTATGGTAAATATATCCCTCAACTTGTTCTGTATGGTAAATATATCCCTCAACTTGTTCTGTAAATATATTACTTGTTCTGTATGGTAAATATATCCCTCAACTTGTTCTGTATGGTAAATATATCCCTCAACTTGTTCTGTATGGTAAATATATCCCTCAACTTGTTCTGCATTATCAATATATCCCTCAACTTGTTCTGTATGGTAAATATATCCCTCAACTTGTTCTGTATGGTAAATATATCCCTCAACTTGTTCTGTATGGTAAATATATCCCTCAACTTGTTCTGTATGGTAAATATATCCCTCAACTTGTTCTGTATGGTAAATATATCCCTCAACTTGTTCTGCATTATCAATATATCCCTCAACTTGTTCTGTATGGTAAATATATCCCTCAACTTGTTCTGTATGGTAAATATATCCCTCAACTTGTTCTGTATGGTAAATATATCCTCAACTTGTTCTGTATGGTAAATATATCCCTCAACTTGTTCCTCAACTTGTTCTGTATGGCAAATATATCCCTCAACTTGTTCTGTATGGTAAATATATCCCTCAACTTGTTCTGCATTATCAATATATCCCTCAACTTGTTCTGTATGGTAAATATATCCCTCAACTTGTTCTGTATGGTAAATATATCCCTCAACTTATCTGTATGGTAAATATATCAACTTGTTCTGTATGGTAAATATATCCCTCAACTTGTTCTGTATGGTAAATATATCCTCAACTTGTTCTGCATTATTATCAATATATCCCTCAACTTGTTCTGTATGGTAAATATATCCCTCAACTTGTTCTGTATGGTAAATATATCCCTCAACTTGTTCTGCATTATCAATATATCCCTCAACTTGTTCTGTTTGGTAAATATATCCCTCAACTTGTTCTGTATGGTAAATATATCCCTCAACTTGTTCTGTATGGTAAATATATCCCTCAACTTGTTCTGGTAAATATGTATGGTAAATATATCCCTCAACTTGTTCTGTCAATGGTATGGTAAATATATCCCTCAACTTGTTCTGCATTATCAATATATCCCTCAACTTGTTCTGTATGGTAAATATATCCCTCAACTTGTTCTGTATGGTAAATATATCCCTCAACTTGTTCTGTATGGTAAATATATCCCTCAACTTGTTCTGTATGGCAAATATATCCCAACTTGTTCTGTATGGTAAATATATCCCTCAATCCAATATATCCCTCAACTTGTTCTGTATGGTAAATATATCCCTCAACTTGTTCTGTATGGTAAATATATCCCTCAACTTGTTCTGTCAATGGTATGGTAAATATATCCCTCAACTTGTTCTGTATGGTAAATATATCCCTCAACTTGTTCTGTATGTTCTGTAAATATATCCCTCAACTTGTTCTGTATGGTAAATATATCCCTCAACTTGTTCTGTATGGTAAATATATCCCTCAACTTGTTCTGTCAATGATAAATATATCCCTCAACTTGTTAAATATATCCCTCAACTTGTTCTGTATGGTAAATATATCCCTCAACTTGTTCTGTATGGTAAATATATCCCTCAACTTGTTCTGTATGGTAAATATATCCCTCAACTTGTTCTGTATGGTAAATATATCCCTCAACTTGTTCTGTATGGCAAATATATCCCTCAACTTGTTCTGTATGGTAAATATATCCCTCAACTTGTTCTGTACTTGTTCTGGTAAATATATCCCTCAACTTGTTCTGTATGGTAAATAAATATCCCTCAACTTGTTCTGTATGGTAAATATATCCCTCAACTTGTTCTGTATGATAAATATATCCCTCAACTTGTTCTGTATGGTAAATATATCCCTCAACTTGTTCTGTATGGTAAATATATCCCTCAACTTGTTCTGTATGATAAATATATCCCTCAACTTGTTCTATATTATAAATATATCCCTCAACTTGTTCTGTATGGTAAATATATCCCTCAACTTGTTCTGTATGGTAAATATATCCCTCAACTTGTTCTGTATGGTAAATATATCCCTCAACGTGTTATATATGGTAAATATATCCCTCAACTTGTTCTGTATGGTAAATATATCCCTCAACTTGTTCTGTATGGTAAATATATCCCTCAACTTGTTCTGTATGGTAAATATATCCCTCAACTTGTTCTATGTGGTAAATATATTCCTCAACTTGTTCTGTATGGTAAATATATCCCTCAACTTGTTCTGTATGGTAAATATATCCCTCAACTTGTTATATATGGTAAATATATCCCTCAACTTGTTATGTATGGTAAATATATCCCTCAACTTGTTCTGTATGGTAAATATATCCCTCAACTTGTTATGTTTGGTAAATATATCCCTCAACTTGTTCTGTATGGTAAATATATCCCTCAACTTGTTCTATATGGTAAATATATCCCTCAACTTGTTCTGTGTGGTAAATATATCCCTCAACTTGTTCTGTATGGTAAATATATCCCTCAACTTGTTATATATGGTAAATATATCCCTCAACTTGTTCTATGTGGTAAAGACATCCCTCAACTTGAGAATCTAAAATAAATGTTCCTTTAATCTATAGGTAAATGCTGGTCCCCTCGCATATGCCCGAGCTTTCCTCGATGATGCCAGCACCAAGAAGTACCCTGACAACAAGGTCAAACAACTTAAAGAGGTCTTCAGGTGAGTTGCTAAAGTACACATTGTAAAATAGGATAGTACTTGACAGGAATATACATATGAAGTGGGTAAAACAGTATGTAAACATTATTAAAGGGGCCAGTGATCCATTTTTAAAGTGACCAGTGTTCCATGACTATTTACAGTACATAGGGAAGCAGGCTCTAAGGTGCAAGGTAGAGTAACCTGGTAGTTGCCATCTAGTTCAGGGCAGGGTACTGGACAGGGGCCAGCTAATGGTGACTATTTAACAGTCTGATGGCCTTGAGATAGAAGCTGTTTTTCAGTCTCTCGGTCCCAACTTTGATGCACCTGTACCGACCTCGCCTTCTGGATGGTAGTGGGGTGAACAGGCCGTGGCTCAGGTGGCTGATTATTTATGACACTGGCCTTTTGTGGAGCAGGCAGTTTGTGGAAGCGTGTGGCCATGGCCTGGGCATCAACGAGCGGCTGATTAAAGAGGACCAGCAGGAGTACCATGACGAGATGAAGGCCAACTACAGAGACCTGGCCAGAGAGCTGTCCGCCATCATGCACGAGCCAGTAAGCATGAGTTACCTACTATCGTAACTAACATTGGGATCCATCATTGTTTGTTCATCAGCCGTTTTTTGATTATTTGTAAATTTTGGAAGAATCTGTTGTGTTTGTTTTGATTGCAATACTGGTAAAACAGTTTAATTGGAGTATTATTATGAAAGTAATAGTTATAATTAGTAGGGCATTGGGATTTCGTAGTAATTTTATAATATTTCATGCTATTGTGATATTTGATAACCCCCTTTTCCCTCTGTTTGTCCTTTGTGCTGACATGAGCAGATTGGATGGTAAAACATCTCTGGACTTTATTACGTGTGATTCATTCTTACTAAGTTGTCGGAACGAATCATTTGTTCCTGTAACATTATCTTGAACACCCTCCGTCGCTCCCTTCCAGATCATTCCAGTGGAGGATGGCATGAAGAACGTTCTTCCAGACTCACTGCACATCTTCAACGTCATCAGTGGTACCCCCAGCGGCGCCACCATCGTGGGCCTGCCCAACTCCTCCTCTGTGGTGTGAGACCCACCGGATTGGCTGACTCCTGACCTCAAACGCTCTGTGCCAGCGCTGCCATGAGTGGCCATTTCCTGCTTTTCTGTTCTCCTTATCATCAAGTTTGCTTTTGGCTAAACTGAGACAATATTGATGTTCTGTTAATTTTCTCTCACACCTTCTCTGGCTTGTCCAATGGACCAGGACAAAGGATTGTGTTACACAGTTGTATAGAGTACAGTCACTCTGTGGAGGATGGGACCCGGGGCATTCATCCATGAGGATGGATGAACTAAAAGAATGCCACATGAACAGAGAGGGGGGGGTGACTTGAGGCATGGGGGGGGGGGGGGGGGGACTGGTGTAGCCTCCATCCTGACTGGGGTTCCTGTCTGTGGAGTGTTGGGGTTCCTGTCTGTGGTGTGTTGGGGTTCCTGTCTGTGGAGTGTTGGGGTTCCATGATTCATACAGTGGGAGGAAAAAGTATGTGAACCCTTTAGAATTACCTGGATTCCTGCATAAATTGGTCATACAATTTTATCTGATTTTCATCTAAGTCACAACAATAGACACACACAGTCTGCTTAAACTAATAACACACAAACAATTATAATTTGTCATGTCTTTATTGAACACACCATGTAAACATTCACAGTGCAGGTTGGAGAAAGTATGTGAACCCTTGGATTTAATAACTGGTTGACCCTCCTTTGGCAGCAATAACCTCAAACAAACGTTTTCTGTAGTTGTGGATCAGACCTGCACAACGGTCAGGAGGAATTTTGGACCATTCCTCTTTATAAAACTGTTTCAGTTCCACAATATTCTTGGGATGTCTGGTGTGAACCGCTCTCTTGAGGTCATGCCACAGCATCAGGACTGACTGGGCCACACCAGAAGGTCAGGACTCTGACTGGGCCACTCCAGAAGGTCAGGACTCTGACTGGGCCACTCCAGAAGGTCAGGACTCTGACTGGGCCACTCCAGAAGGTCAGGACTCTGACTGGGCCACTCCAGAAGGTCAGGACTCTGACTGGGCCACTCCAGAAGGTCAGGACTCTGACTGGGCCACTCAGATTGAGGTCAGGACTCTGACTGGGCCACTCCAGAAGGTCAGGACTGACTGGGCCACTCCAGAAGGTCAGGACTCTGACTGGGCCACTCCAGAAGGTCAGGACTGACTGGGCCACTCCAGAAGGTCAGGATTCTGACTGGGCCACTCAGATTGAGGTCAGGACTCTGACTGGGCCACTCCAGAAGGTCAGGACTCTGACTGGGCCACTCCAGAAGATCAGGACTCTGACTGGGCCACTCCAGAACGCATATTTTCTTCTGTTCAAGCCATTCTGTTGATGATTTACTTCTGTCTATTGGGTTGATGTCCTGTTGCATCACCTAACTTCTGTTGAGCTTCAATTGCCAGACAGCTAGCCTTACATTCTATTGCAAAATGTCTTGATAAACTTGGGAATTCATTTTTCCTTCGATATTAGCAGGCTGTCCAGGCCATGAGGCAACAAAGCAGCCCCAAATCATGATGCTCCCTCCACCATAGTTTACAGTTGGGATGAGGTTTTGGTGTTGGTGTGCTGTGCCTTTTTTTCTCCACACAGTGTTGTGTGTTCCTTCCAAACAACACAACTTTAGTTTCATCTGTCCACAGAATATTTTGCCAGTAGCGCTGTGGAACATCCAGGTGCTCTTTTGCAAACTTCAGACGTGCAACAATGTTTTTTTTGGACAGCAGTGTCTTCTTCCATGGTGTCCTCCCATGAATACCATTCTTGTTTAGTGTTTTATGTATTGTAGACTCGTCAACAGAGATGTTAGCATCTTACAGAGATTTCTGTAAAGTCTTTAGCTGACACTCTAGGATTCTTCTTAACCTCGTTGAGCATTCTGCTCTGTGCTCTTGCAGTCATCTTTGTATGACGGCCACTCCTAGGGAGAGGAGCAACAGTGCCGAACTTTCTCCATTTATAGACAATTTGTCTTACCGTGGACTGATGAACATCAAGGCCTTTAGAGATACTTTTGTAACCCTTTCCAGCTTTATGCAAGTTGACAAATGTTAATCTTAGGTCTTCTGTGATCTCTTTTGTTTGAGGCATGGGACACATCAGGCAATGCTTCTTGTGAATAGAAAACTCAAATTTTGTGAGTGTTTTTATAAGGCAAGGCAGCTCTAATCAACATCTCCAATCTAGTCTCATTGATTGGACTCCAGGTTAGCTGAGTCCTGACTTCAATTAGCTTTTGGAGAAGTCATTAGCCTAGGGGGGGGTTCACATACTTTTTACAACTTACACTGTGAATGTTTAAATTATGTATTCAATATAGACAAGAAAAATACAATAATTTGTGTGTTATTAGTTTAAGCACACTGTGTCTATTGTTGTGACTTAGATGAAAATCAGATCAAATTTTATGTCAAATTTATGCAGAAATCCAGGTAATTCAAAAGGGTTCACATACTTTTTCTTGCTACTGTATATGACATCACTGGTAGTGTTTCCTGTGGAGCCGTCCCCATAGGGATCCTTAAAGCGACAGAAATGTGCATGTGATGTCACTAGCCCTCATCAGCTTTCTGTCGTCTCATTTTGATCTCTGTTTGTTTCGATCATTTGTCTTCTACTCTGAACTCTTCAAGTGATTTTCTTTGTATTGATGTCTTGACGAACATTATAAACCAGGTGGTTTGAGCCCTGAATGCTGATTGGCTGAAAGCTGTGGTATATCAGACCATTTACCACGGCTATTTAAAAAAATATATATATGTTAGTAACCAGTTTATAATATCAATAAGGCACCTCAGGGGTTCGTGGTATATGGCCAATATAGCACGGCTAATGGCTGTATCCAGGCACTCCGTGTTGCGTCGTACATAAGAACAGCCCTTAGCCGAGGGAATATTGGCCATAAACTAGTCCCCTGAGGTGCCTTATTGCTTAAATATATGCTGCATAAATTGGCATTCATCTCTCTGTACATGTACACGAAGACGTGTTATATTTCTACAAAGCTGCAATTTATTGGGAAAATAGCCTCCTATGAAAAAGTTAGCATTCAACCTTAATCATTTAAATGTCTTAGAATGGGATTTCTTTTTTTTTTTATATTTAAATCCATTGCGTATAAGTATATTCCAAGCTGTTTATTCATGTATATAAAAAAGGAGTGCAATATTTGTATTTTGCAAGGTACAGTGTCTTGCTGTGTTGGGTTCAATAATACATTGTAAAGATTATGTTCATACTTCTTTTCAAAGCAATTCTAGTGTTTATTGACAGACCTACCATTTGAGTGTTTATTCAAATATTTAAAGAAATCGTTTTATATTTGGGAAGCAATGGGGTTTTTAATTTTTTTTTCTGCTGTAAACAGAAATGTTCTCTAATGCTTTTCTTTTCAATAAAATTCACTCATTCCTCTTCACTTCTACCTTGGGATTTCCTAATCAACTTTGTTTGTTTATTGTCCAATAATTGTACAACCGCCCTAGATATGGAATGTTTGGTTCTAAACCATATTGATGGGATTAGAGAAGCTAGTTGACTGTTTGGTTCTAAACCATATTGATGGGATTAGAGAAACTAGTTGACTGTTTGGTTCTAAACCATATTGATGGGATTAGAGAAGCTAGTTGACTGTTTGGTTCTAAACTATATTGATGGGATTAGAGAAGCTAGTTGACTGTTTGGTTCTAAACTATATTGATGGGATTAGAGAAGCTAGTTGACTGTTTGGTTCTAAACCATATTGATGGGATTAGAGAAGCTAGTTGACTGTTTGGTTCTAAACCATATTGATGGGATTAGAGAAGCTAGTTGACTGTTTGGTTCTAAACCATATTGATGGGATTAGAGAAGCTAGTTGACTGTTTGGTTCTAAACCATATTGATGGGAGTATAGGTCAAACACATAAATGTAATCCTAATCTTATTTTATCTGCAGGACGTGGAAACAGCACAGAAGATTTCCTTTATGGCCCCCACCTCCTTCAATCATGAGGCCCTAAATGGAACAATAAAACAGAATTGGTATAGCATGTTACATTGAGAGTTTACAGCTGTTTGCCCCGGTGTCATGTGGCTGCCGTGTTGACTTTCCTCTGGCCTTGTAGTATCTTTTTATATGTATTAAGAGAGAGCCATATCAAAAGAAGTGGTGGGGCAGAGAGGTAGAGGTGGAGGTGGTTGAGGAGTTCATCGGAAACTACATGCATGACCTTGATGGGTTGGTCATAATGTCTGCAAAAGTCGTGAACGACTATATATAACAAATACAGCATATCATTTCACTCCTCTACCTTGACCTCCCCCTTGTCCTTTACCTTATAAACCACCTCTACCTCCCCCACAATCATATTTTTCTTCAATTACCAAGTTGGGGTTAGTGGGGCCCCTCAACAGTCTTTGTTTTAAACGGGCCACCAAATCGCTAAGTCCCCTGCAGTAGGCCTATCAAGAGCACTCTCTCTGAGGTGAATTAACTCAGACTGCTGAAGTGATGTATAGCGAGCGCTCTCAGACTTGTCTGTCAACCAAAAGCTATTGTAATGTTTTACAATACATACAAGTCCATTGTAATGACGTGTCATAAATCCTAAACAAATATATATATATTTGAACTTTTTTCATCAGTCACTGAGACTTAACCTACCTCTCTCTCTCCAATATGTTTCTTCTCACAACAAGTCTATTTCTGAGGGGAAGACACAGGGGCAGCTGATTGGCAGATAATTAAGGTATTCATATATTCAAAACCCATACCAGGAAGTTTAGTAATAAGAGACAACTCAAGTCATATCAACTGATATCAATCAACAATTCAGCTTTATTAAACATAGATAGACATATTTATTAAAGTTTTATTAAACACACTACATCATTGTTGTCAACTCCTTGCCTTCTGGGACATCATGGTAACAGGACACAATGCAACTATACAGACTGAAGGTTGGGAGTGAGAGAGAGATGCAATCCATTACCAGCATAACTGTAGTTTGTGTATTTTAAAACCTGAAACTAATAATCCTATCTCACTCGTTAGCTAGTTGACGCAGTTTACATATAGCATTGTATATACGTCAATATTTGTCAGTCAATCGGAGCTGGCTGAATTTCTACAGTGACTCCCGACAGTATCTAGCTAGCTACTTTGCCGCTTTGGACGCGGTATGTAGTCTCCTCGGACGCGGTATGCATTCTCCTCGGACGCAGCTGTGGAAGCGTTGCTGAGAGCCCATTGGCTATCGAGCGGCCAATGGCGTGGGTCTTGATTGATTGGTCTTCCATGGAGGAATGTTCCGGTTCACTGCGCACGGCTGTAGTTTTCCTGAAGTGTTTCCCTAATGTCAGAATGACAGCTATAAAAATGGCGGAGGGCAATAGAGAAAAGTGATGAGGACGGGGCAACAAATGAGACAACTATCCTCAATTTATTATATTATTCTCATTGTTCATCGGATATTCTCGAAAACATTTAAGGTTTGGTGAGACTTGTGCAGAGCCTAGTTTGTTCTTCTGTTGAAGATTTAGCTAGCTAACGTTAGCTAGTTTGCTATCTGCGGAAGAGGCACAACTTCCAAGACATTGCAGCTAAAAAAACAAGCAATGTTTTTGAGCTGATTTCGTGATAGTTGGGGACTTTGTGTAAATCAGGCATTATAATTCCAATAACGCAAGGTATCATTAGCTGGACATAAACCGCTTTGCACTCTCCTCCGATTTGGGCTAGCTACAGTAACTCATTTAGCTAGCAAACAAAGTGGCGTCAACTGACTACGAATTTAGGTGATTGTTTATTTTATAACATGGCTCGTTCCCCGGATCAGAGTGGCATTCCAGGGATGCAGGTAAGATTTTTTGTCTTAGTTCATCAAGTAGTCGGTCTCCCTCAATTTCTTTGCAGTACTTTAGCAAACTTGTTAGCCAGCTAACCTTAACGATACTGACTCGATTACGTGATCAGTAACTCGACTTTATGTATGATCACATCCTCACTAGCTGTATTAGTATATTAGTTAACGTTAACTAGCCACTTAGCTAGAAAGACACAAGGTATTGGATTCTTTGCACCAGAAAAAGGCCCACTGATAAGGCCAATCTATTGAGCCATATTTATGTTTAGCAGAGATGTGGCCAGATTGTGGTGCAGTCTGTCTCTGACAGTCCTGTAGACTGGATGGCAAAGTTAAGCATCTGGTTTACAATATATAAACTATTTAGCATGTTGCTAAAACAATAAGTGTTTGCCATTTAAGCCAAATCCTAAGCTACAACTGAAATGCTTTCCCTGTAGTGTTACACTAATGCACATTAATTGTTTGTTTACTCAAAGGCAATACATTTTAAGCACGACTCAATGGCTCAACCACTAAACTACCTCTTTCCTTACTGTATTTATTTTATTTATTTAGCTCCTTTGCACCCCATTATTTTTATTTCTACTTTTGCACATTCTTCCACTGCAAATCTACCATTCCAGTGTTTTACTTGCTATATTGTATTTACTTTGCCCCCATGGCCTTTTTTTGCCTTTACCTCCCTTATCTCACTTCATTTGCTCACATCGTATATAGACTTGTTTATACTGTATTATTGACTGTATGTTTGTTTTACTCCATGTGTAACTCTGTGTCGTGTGTCGAACTGCTTTGCTTTATCTTGGCCAGGTCGCAATTGTAAATGAGAACTTGTTCTCAACTTGCCTACCTGGTTAAATAAAGGTGGAAAAAATAATAAAATAAAATAAACACATTTTATTCAACAAGGAAACATGAAAGCAAAACAGCAACATGTTACTGAGGTGCCTGCCAGTTTTGAGGCAGTGCAAAGTAATATTTCCTCTTAAACATTCTTAACATTTTTCAGTGCAGGCTGTCAACAACAAATCTGCCGGGACATGACTTATCTTGTAAGAAAACTAGGTCTCTAGGTCATTCCCCATTCTGACAATGGACATATGACTGTCATTCTCATGGGGCACCACTGCGAGATAGCCTTGAGCTGCATGAATAGAGCCATGTTTCACCACTGTACTGTCCTATCCTGAATGGTGGCAACATGGTTCATTCAGGCTTGGCCTGGGTAGAGCTGACCCAGAGGGAGAAGTGGAGTGTGTGTGTATATGGGGCGGGGGGGATGAGCCTCAGGGTGCAGACTGACTGCATTGGACCACGCAATCTGGTGGTGCAGCTGGGAGAGGAGCAAACTCATGCTTTTTATAGGGATGTTTTAGCAGTGGTGATAAACCTGACTGTGGAGGCTCCCACCCAGCATGTGGAGCCTGTAGTCACAGTGCCCAGTGTTTTTCCCATTGAGGTCAGTCTCAATAGGATGATTTTTCACCTGGATGACTGCTCTGCGGTTGTGACAGGCTTTATTCTTCTTCACCCCCCTTTCAACTCATGTCAAGATATTAGTAGTCTCTTTGCCTCTTTTTAATGGAGCAGATTTACAACATTCTCCAGGGGTTGTATTGACAATAGGCTAGCTGTTCAGCATTGTTTTTATGGTAAATTAAACTGTAATTCTAGTGCAAGCAAATCAAGTTCCTCTCTTTCCAGAATGCCCCATAATGGGTATCAAATTGTGATTTTTAGAGTATAGGGATATGAAATCTTTATCCCTGTAGTGAAATTAATTGGACATTGTTCACCTATAAAACAAAGTATTTTCAATAGAAAATGTTCCTTCACACTATTTCTGTTATGCAGCATAATAGACCGTTCCATAATTTGTGAAAAAAGTGCTTCAGGCAGTTAATCGTTGCAGTGCAGGAAGTGAATTGTAATGTCAAGCGTGAAGAGGACCATCCCCTCCTTTGTAGACCACAGGGGGGAAAAAGAGGGCCTGTCTGAGGGGAGGGGGTGTTGTGTTCCTGCTCCAAGCTATTCACCATCTTTATGGAGGAAGCCTTGGTTCTATTCTTTTACTGTCCGTATTGATGTTTAGATTTTTTTTTACTCCAAGAGATTTTCTCACTTTATCATATCGGGATTTTCTTGTCTGCTTCACAATTTCCCACTTTACTGGCCAAAGTACAAAATCCCAGTAGATTGTCCCAGTAGGGGCGGCAGGTAGCCTGGCAGGTAGGAGCGTTGGGCCAGTAACCGAAAGGTTGCTTGATCAAATCCTTGAGCTGACAAGGTAAAAATATGTTCTGCCCCTAAGCAAGGCAGTTAACCCACTGTTCCCCGGGCGCCAATGACGTGGATGTATATTAAGGCAGCCCCCCGCACCTCTGATTGATGGTTGGGTTAAATGTGGAAGACACAATTCAGTTGAATGCATTGTTGTACAACTGACTAGGTATCCCCCCTTTCCCTACATAGTAGGCATCCAGCCCGCCTCCACTGCTGGAAAAACAAGGGAAACACTGATTGCCTAACTTAAAGAAACATAGGCCTATTTGACAAAAATGGATAAAGGCAAGTGACCAAAGAGTCACTATTGCAAGGCAGAAAGTGTGAAAGACTGCTTTGTTTGTCAATAAGGCCGAACTAAAGCCATCGGATTAGTGATGCTGTTCACCTATTGGTTGTTACGGGTGTTTAGAATGAATTCCTCAAGCTGCTTGAGTTTCTCAGGGGTATAATGATGATATTATTGGTTTCAGCTTTGGGAATCCAAAGCTGTGCCCCCCTACACCAGAATCCTTTGTATTATAGCGTTCTGTGATTGGCCCAGGGAAGCATTAATAACTGAACAGATCCTTAATAGTCTTACCGTGTTGCAGAGTATGTAACCCTTCATCCATTGAGAATTTACAATAGTTACTCAATGTTTTTGAAAAATCTTTCCAGCTCACTTACTTTTGATAACCACTCGGCATGAAAGCGAAAAATGTCATGCTCTGATCCAGTGGAAACGTCATAAAATAGGCCTACCTGATAACTTCTTATCAGTGCTTGACTTGGGCTGAAATGGGTTACGGTACTCATTTTGGATGCTGGTACTGTTTACAGTGCATTCGGAAAGTATTCAGACCCCTTGACTTTTTCCTCATTTTTTTTACATTACAGCCTTATTCTGAAATGGATTAAATTGTTTTTCCCCCCTCAATCTACAAACAATAATGACATAGCCAAAACTGTTTTGTTTATACAAATAAAATTTAAAAAAGGGAAATATCACATTTACATAGGTATTCAAAACCTTTACTCAGTACTTTGAAGCACCTTTGGCAGCAGTTACAGCCTCGAGTTTTCTTGGGTATGATGCTACAAGCTTGACACACCTGTATTTGGGGAGTTTCTCCCATTCTTCTCTGCAGATCCGATCAAGCTCTGTCAGATTGGTGGGAAAAACAACACAATGACTACAGGCTCCACATGCTGGGAACCTCCACAGTCAGGTTTATCACCACTGCTAAAGCATCCCTATAAAAAGCATGTGTTTGATCTGCAGTCATTCTGCACCCTGAGGCTCATCGCTCCCTAAACACATGTGGAAGACTCATTTCAGTTGAATGCATTCAGTTGTACAACTGACTAGGTCATCCCCCTTTCCCTAGATAGTAGGTATCACCCCCCAGCCTGCCACCACTGCTGAAAAATGGGGAGCGTGGCTGCACAGCTATTTTCAGGTCTCTCGAGATATTAGATCAGGTTCAAGTCTGGGCTCTGGCTGGGCCACTCAAGGACATTTGGAAACTTGTCCCGAAGCCACTCCTGCATTGTCCTGTTGGAAGGTGAACCTTCGCCCCAATCTGAGGTCCTGAGCACTCTGGAGCAGGTTTTCATCAAGGATCTCTCTGTACTTTGCTCCGTTCATCTTTCCCTCAATCCTGACTAGTCTCCCTGCAGCTGAAAAACATCCCCAGAGCACAATGCTGCCACCACCATGCCTCACCGTAGGAATGGTGCCAGGTTTCCTCCAGACGTGACGCTTGACATTCAGGCCAAAGAGTTCAATCTTGGTTTTATCAGACCAGATAATCTTGGTTCTCATGGTCTGAGAGTCTTTAGGTGCCTTTTGGCAAACTCCAAATGGGCTGTCATGTGCCTTTTACTGAGGAGTGGCTTGCGTCTGGCCACTACCATAAAGTCCTGATTGATGGAGTCCTGCAGAAATGGTTGTCCTTCTGGAAGTTTCTCCACAGAGGAACTCTGGAGCTCTGTCGGTGACCACCAGGTTCTTTGTCATCTCCCTGACCATGGCCCTTCTCCGCCGATTGCTCAGTTTGGCCAGGCGGCCAGCTCTAGGAAGAGCTTGTTGGAAGAGCTTGTTGGTTCCAAACTTCTTCCACTTAAGAATGGAGGCCACTGTGTTCTTGGGGACCTTCAATGCTGCAGAACATTTTTGGTACCCTTCCCCAGATCTGTGCCGCGACACAATCCTGTCTCGGAGCTCTACAGACAATTCCTTCGAACTCATGGCTTAGTTTTTGCTCTGACATACACAGTCAACTGTGGGGCCTTATATCGACAGTTGTGTGCCTTTCCAAATGATGTCCAATCAATTGAATTTACCACAGGTGGACTCCAAGTTGTAGAAATATCTCAAGGATGATCAATGGAAACAGGATGCGCCTGAACTCAATTTTGAGTCTCATAGCAAAGGGTCTGAATACTTATGTAAATAATATATTTCTGTTTTTTATTTTTAGTAGATATGCAAACATTTCTAACAACCTGTTTTCACTTTGTCATTATGGGGCATTGTGTGTAGATTGATGAGGAAAAATAGTTTAATCCATTTTAGAATAAGGCTGTAAAGTCCCCAGTTTCATGATATCCAATTGGTAGTTTGTCTTGTCCCATCACTGCATCTCCTGTACGGACTCGGGAGAGGCGAAAGTCGAGAGCCATGTGTCCTTCGGAACACGACCCTGCCAAGCCGCACTGCTTCTTGACTCACTGCTCGCTTAACCCAGCCGCACCAATGTCAGAGGAAACCCAACTGGCGACCATGTTAGCGTGCATGCGCCCGGCCTACAACAGGAGTCACTAGAGTGCGATGGGACAAGGTCATCCCTGCCGGCCAAACCCTCCCCTAACCCGAACGACGCTGGCCCAGTTGTACGCTGCCTCATGGGTCACCAGGCTACAATGTGTTTTTGTTGCTTTATGTAGGCTATTTTGTTTACGTAGTTAGCAATAAAGTTACTTTTTAGGTTTTGTCGTTTTCATACAGATTTGGATATAATTTTGATGAACCACATGACAATGATTTTAAGATACGAAGACGTTATTATACATTTAAATTAAACGGTTTCACGAAAATGTGCATATGAAAACCAAAACTGGCACGCATATCAGTAAAAATTGTAAGATAAATTGGCATTCCACATGAGTGATTGCTGACTCCTCGTGTAGGCTATCGGCAACTTCAGGAGAGTAATGGCAGAATCTGCGAAAGTCAGCAGGAGTGGGAGGAGAGAATTTGGTTCAGGTTAAGATTTTTTTTCTGGTTATCTAGATCTCTTGAGGCGCATTTCATCAAACCGTAATGTTTTTTTAAAGTATCAGACAAACTCTTCCTATAGTTGATTTTATTAAAACACACAGGGTGTGTCTATATATGGACAAATACACCCCCCCCCCCAAAAAAAAATCTACCAATATATTAGTCAAAAGTACAGGACTTTCAGTCGACCAAGATTTTTGTTGTTGTTGGGGACAGCTCTAGTCTGAACATTTTTTTTTTTAAATACATTTTTTAATTGTAGATATGGTTGTCTGGATTTTATACTGAGGAAGGTGAGCTGTTGAGTGAACATTATCTCTAGCACAAGGGGAAGTTCATTTGGTTATACAGGAAGCAGATGTTCATAGGATATATAGAACAAATATCAGTCAACAAAGCCACTGGCCCAGATAACATCAGCAACCATGTTCTGAAATCCTGTCAAGGTATTGCTGGCTGTTCAATCGCTCACTGAGGGAACACACAGTACCAGCCTCCGTATGCCCAGCCTGTTAACAGTTTCATTTTTGAGAATTTCTCACCACCCTAATAACTATAAACACAACCCTCACTATTGTCATTGTTTGCACGAATTGCGCTGTTTGTCTACATAACCCGGTTCAAGCATTCATGACATCACCCTGAAGAAGGCACAGTGATGCTGCAACATTGGTGGTTTACCCAATAAAACTGAGCTTGTATATGAAGGGTCCAACTCTCTTTTATAGCGTACCGTTAGTCAGTACCTCTACTAACTTTTAATATTTATTTTTTTTGGGGGGGGTGGTTGTGCCAGCTCGTGCTTTTTATTGTACTATTATTAAAACCAGACAGGCTACAATCATCGACTAAAAACCTATGCTTAATCTCTTGATCGCATGGTCCTTCTTTACCTGTGATTTGAATGTTGCTCTGCTGTCCTTACCACAGCCCTGTTTCTCTCCTTCCCTCAGAACTTTAAAGCCGATCCGGAGGAGCTGTTCACCAAGCTGGAGAGGATAGGGAAAGGCTCTTTTGGAGAGGTGTTCAAAGGCGTTGACAATCGGACTCAGAAAGTAGTGGCCATTAAGATAATTGACCTCGAGGAGGCTGAGGATGAAATCGAAGACATCCAACAGGAAATAACAGTCCTCAGCCAGTGTGACAGTCCCTTCGTTACCAGGTATTATGGATCATATTTGAAGGTAAGTTGACCTAACCTCGTGTTATTTCAACATGCTGTGAAAAAATGATTTTGGCTGAATAGTCCATCCACAAATTGTGGCAAAGCATTGTTCTCTCTTTCTACACCCCCCCTCTCTCTATTTGTGTGACAGTTGTGGTGTCAGTTCAAGTGTTGCTGCCAGTGGTGGTATGTGTAACAATTGCAGGCAACTGTATGTGGGTCAATAAATGATTCATATGGTTAATGGGACAAGGCTCTCATTTAATTGTGCCTGAGCATTAGGCCTATGGCATGGATTGGTTACTGGTGATGGTGAGCAGAACACAGGCATGCATTACTTAATTATCCTATATGTCCTACAATGTACTGCATGTCATGCGAGGACAGTAATACTATTAAAAAACAATTAAGCATTCATGAGGATCCCGTGTTGACTTGTTCGTGAGGGATTTCATAATTTCCTGTCCCTTCGTTGCTGTGCACTATAGGTTTGAAATTAATCTGGATTAGGCAGAGTACTCCAGGTCTACATGTGATAGGGCTTAAGTGGCTCTTAGAGAGCATGTAGTGTGTTGGTGGCAGTACTTAAGTAAAAATACTTTAAAGTACTACTTAAGCTGTTTTTTGGGGCATCTGTACTGAACTATTTATATTTTTGCCTGCTTTTGCTTCACTATATTCCTAATGAAAATAATGTACTTTTTACTCTGTACATTTTCCTTGACACCCAAAAGTACTTGCTATATTTTGAATGCTTAGCAGGACAGGACAATGGTCCAATTCACATATTTAGTAAGAGAACATGCCTGATCATCCCTACTGCCTCTGATCTGGTGGACTCACTAAACACACATGCTTCATTATTAAATGATGTCTGAGTGTTGGAGCGTGCCCCTGGCTATCCATAAATAAATGAAACTTCTGTCTGGTTTAATTAATATAAGCATATATTAATTTTATGCTTTTAATACTTAAATATATATTTTGCAATTACATTTACTTTTGATACTTAAGTATATTAAAACCCAAATACTTTTAGACTTTTACTCAAGTACTGTTTTAATGGGTGACTTGCACTTTTACACAAGTCATTTTCTATTAAGGTATCGTTACTTTTACTCAAGTATGAGAATTGGGTGCTTTTTTTCCAATTACTGGTTAAGGGTTTACCTGAGGCCAGTGGTGAGAGGGCCAGCTAGCTGTTGGCTCCAGTCGTACTGACAGATGGAGGCTAGTGTTGTGTGCGTGTCTAAAAGTGGGGCAAGCAGGCAACCGGTGCTACTCCAGCCCTCGGAGCGCTGGTTCGTATAGCTCAGACCCAACATCTGCCCTCCCAGAGACGGCAATAGCCTGGCTCTGACCACACTCTGTTCAGCCAGACAATCAGCCTGTAGCCTGCAGCACGATCAGGCCAAGTCTAGGTGAATACACATACTGATGTTATGCAGTCTCTGAAAACGATAGCCGAATCGTATAGCATTTCAAATGCTTGGTTCTACGGCTTGTGCTCACTTTATATTTGATGTAAAAAAATAAACATGTAATGCTGCCCTCCCTGACATGAAATGGATCGATGTGGTATAACGTCCCTAGCCTTGACTGTCAACGGTTAACCACCGAAAATACATTTGACCGGTCATGCTTAACGGTCAATTTGCATCATTTAGTGGAATTAAATTCTGGACACCAATTTAACAGTCATAAAATAGGAAGTGTCTTGATCGGAATTATTATTATTTTTGCGGAAATAGTCAGTTAAAAAGTAGCTTTCGTATCTCAACTACTGTCTCTAGTCAGTCAGCCACGAGCAAACTAGAGCGGAGACTCGTTGCTAGGTAACTCAGAGGGAGCAGTGGGAGAGGGAGGAGCACCACAAAGCAGCTAACAGAAAAGCAACCAAAAAAGGAGTTCCATGAAGATTGCTCCGTGTAAATGTAACTTTTATCCCTCTCAAACTTAAATGTAACACCTCGGTTTATAGTTAACACGAGAACGGTCAGTAGACTGCTTATTTGATCTGAAACTAGTCAAAATGGATGAAAAAAAAAATGTGGAAAAGAGCAAAGGGAGAAGACAGTTGCTAGCTGACCACTCATACACCGGAGAGAACCCGCCACCTGACTCCTCAGGTGACGAAATGGAGGAATCTGGACATTCGGTTGATTCAGAAACTCCAGTCAATGGTTCTGCACCCAAAAAACACAGTTGTCTTTGAGTGAACTCCAGGTCGACATAATCAAAGCTGTCACTGCAAAGATGATCGAAAGAGCCAATGGTCTGGAAAAAAAGATACGCGAAAACACATAAAAAAATCATTGACCTTGAGAGCAGAATCATGCATACGAGAGTATCGAAGAGCTTAAACGTGCAAACAACCTAAATACACTGCACAGGAGAAGACTATAGTCTACATCGACATGCAAGAGCGCTTGTGTGAAGCAGAGCGATACCGGAGAAGGTGGGGGCTACAGCTTTACGGTGTCCCCGAGGACCAGGGTGAGAATGTGAAGCTCATAGTAAATGACATCTGTAACCGTGTGGCCCCGGACTTCCCCAAAGGATGTATGGCTGTGGATGTCGCTCATCGTATTGGGAAGAAGCAAGATCAAATTGTATTTGTCACATGCGCCGAATACAAAAGGTGAAACACTTACTTTACAAGCCCTTAATTAACCAACAATGCTTTAACAAATTAAAATTAAGATTTTTTTTTTTTTAAATACAAGTAACAAGTCGATGTAATATGTACATGTAGGTAGAGCAGTTGCCATACCAGGCAGTGATGCACCCAATGTTCTCGATGGTGCAGCTTGTTGAACTTTGAGGATCTGAGGACCCATGCCAAATCTTTTCAGTCTCCTGATGGGGAATAGGCCTTGTCGTGCCCTATTCACAACTGTCTTGGTGTGTTTGGAACGTTATAGTTTGTTGATGTGGACACCCAAGGAACTTGAAGCTCTCAACCTGCTCCACTGCAGCCCCGTCGATGAGAATGCGGGCGTGCTCGGTCCTCTTTTTCCCGTAGTCCACAATCATCTCCTTTGTCTTGATCACGTAGAGGGAGAGGATGTTGTCCTGGCACCACACGGCCAGGTTGCTGACCACTTCCCTATAGGCTGTCTCGTTGTTTGTGATCAGGCCTACCACTATTGTGTCATCGGCAAACTTGATGATGGTGTTGTGCCTGGCCATGCAGACATGAGTGAACAAGGAGCACAGGAGAGGACTAAATATTCCTGTTACATTGCACAACCTTAAATGGTATGTCATAATTATTGTAAAATTCTGGCAAATTAGGCGGCCCAAACTGTTGCATATACACTGACTCTGTGTGCAATGAATGCAAGAGAAGTGACACAATTTAACCTGGTTAATATTGCCTGCTATCCTGGATTTCTTTTAGCTAAATATGCAGGTTTAAAAATATATACTTCTGTGTATTGATTTTAAGGCATTGATGTTTATGGTTAGGTACACATTGGAGCAAGGACAGTCCTTTTTCGCAAATACCAACCGCATCGATTTATATGCAACACGCTAGATAAACTAGTAATCTCATCAACCATGTGTAGTTAACTAGTGATAATGATTGTTTTTTTATAAGATAAGTTTAATCCTAGCTAGCAACTTACCTTGGCTTACTGCATTCGCGTAACAGGCAGGCTCCTCATGGAGTGCAATGTAATCAGGTGGTTAGAGCGTTGGACTAGTTAACTGTAAGGTTGCAAGATTGAATCCCCGAGCTGACAAGGTAAAACATCTGTTCTGCCCCTGAACGAGGCAGTTAACCCACCGTTCCTACGCCGTCATTGAAAATAAGAATGTGTGTCTTGACTCTCTGTGGTCACTAAAGATCCCATTGCACTTATCAAAAGAGTAGGGTTGTTAACCCCGGTGTCCTGGCTAAATTCCATCATGGTCACCTAATCATCCCCAGCTTACAATTTGGCTCATTCATCCCCCTCCTTTCCCCTGTAACTATTCCCCAGGTTGTTGCTGTAAATGATGTGTTGTCAGTGAACTTACCCGGTAAAATAAGGGTTAAATAAAAGCGAATGATAGGCTCGCTATTGTCACATGACCATTCCTTCAATGCATAGTATTTTCTGTTGGTCACATTTTACCGTTTGGAATGAATTGAACCTTTTTGTTAACCGGTGAATTTGCTCAATTGCAATTTGTGGGAAAACCTAGTCGATAACAAAATTGACAAAGTCAAGGCCATATAAAAATTGGTTACAGACTGACTTTAAATCTCTCAATAATTCCTGGTAAAACTGTTATACAATAAGAACCATTAGAGAGAGAAGATATTAGTGTCAGTCAGTGATGAATTAGAACATGCCCAACCGAATACAATTTCCTATGTAATTACTCATAGGCCTAGTCTTTATAAAAATTCAAAATAAAGGTGAAATGTGCTCTTTTACACATGACGCTGGCACCTCAGGCAGGTTTATCTAGTCCGTCTAGCCACAGGCCTCAGTCTGCAGCTCATACTTACTCATCCACACACCACTGGCCTACATGATTACCTGTCTACAAGGGGAAATTCACAGCCGCAGCAGACCGTCATGCACAGCCATTTATAACAGAAAATGCTCACTCGGGCAGAATCGCCTTATGTTGCAGTCAACAAAGGTTGCAATTTGGTTCATTTTATATATTTTTCAGAAACACTAAATTACCAAATGTATGTGGACACCTGCTTATTGAACATCTCATTCCAAAATCATGGGCATTAATATAGAGTTGATCAGCCCCCTTTGCGGCTATAACAGCCCCTACTCTTCTGTGAAGGCTTTCCACTAGATGTTGAAACATTGCTGCGGGGACTTGCTTCCATTCAGCCACAAGAGCATTAGTGAGGTTGGGCGATTAGGTCTGGTTCGCAGTTGGCATTCCAATTCATCCCATAGGTGTTCGATGGGGTTAAGGTCATGGCTCTGTGCAGGCCAGTCAAGTTCTTCCACACCGATCTTGGAAAAACATTTCTGTATGGACCTCAATTTGTGCGTGGGGGGGTGGCATTGTCATTCTGAAACTGGTGGGGAAGGCCCTTTCCTAACTTTACAGTTGCCACTATGTATTCGGGCAGGTAGCGTTCACCTGGCATCCGGCCCTCGGACTGACAGATGTTTATGCGTGATTCATCACTCCAGAGAATGCGTTTCCACTGCTCCAGAGTCCAATGGTGGTGTGCTTTACACCACTCGAGCCGTCACTTGGCATTGCGCATGGTGATCTTAGGCTTGTCTGTGGCAGCTCGGCCATGGAAACCCATTTCACGAAGCTCCAAACTAACAGTTATTGTGCTGACTTTGCTTCCAGAGACAGTTTGGAACTCTGTAGGGAGTGTTGCAACTGAGGACAGACGATTCAGCACTTGGCTGTCCCGTTCTGTGAGCTTGTGTGGCCTACCACTTCAGGGCCGAGCCGTTGTTGCGCCTAGATCATTTCCACTTCACAATAACAGCACTTAGAGTTGACCGGGGCAGCTCTAGCAGGGCAGAGCTGACTTGTTGGAAAGGTGGAGTTCTATGACTGTGCCACATTGAACGTCACTGAGCTCTTCAGTAAGGTCATTCTACTGCCAATGTTTGCATGGCTATGTGGTCGATTTTTATACTCCTGTCAGCAATGGGTGTGGCTGAACTAACCAAATCCACAAATTTGAAGGTGTTTCTACATACTTTTCTATATATATAGTGTATTTCCCCCCCCCCGACTTCCAGGTTTTCTTCTGCGGAGTTGGTCATGTAGTATTTGTGCCTGATCATAGCTGTTCCTTATGACCCTTGATTGAGTGCTTGGGCTACTTTATAAACTCTTGGGTATTGTTCACCACAGTGCCTAGTGAAAGTCAACACGCCTTGCACAGTCTTCACATGAAATCTAAAAAGGGAGTAAATTAGATTTTTTTACTGATCTACACAATTTGCTCCATGTTATAAAAGTGAGAGAAATTAACATTTTCCAAATCAATGAAAAATGAAGATTTATTGATTTGTGAATGTCTTCACCTTAGTTAATACACATTTGGCAGCCATCACAGCTGTGAATAATTTTTAATACGTGTCTACCAACTTGCACAACACATCCATTGATTTGTCAAATTTGTTCAATTTCAGTAAATTTGGTTGGGCAGAAATATTTAAAACTCGTCTCTGATTTTCAAGCAGATTTAAGTCAGAACTGAGACTGAATCATTCAGAAACACTCAACATCTCTTGAAAAGCCGTTCTTTGACATTAAAATGTGTGTAAATACCCCAGGGTGAAAAGAGGAGTTTTCCATGTTAACAGCACCGTGCAGGGCCCATTACTTCTGCTCCACATACTGTTGCAATTATGGTTTACATATGAAATGCTCTGTCTGATCCCATACTGAGGATAAGAGCTGGTTAGTAGGCTATGGCAAGCTGCTGAAGAGATTCAGGCCAGGGAGGCTGGGAAGGAGAGATTCAGGCCAGGGAGGCTGGGAAGGAGAGATTCAGGCCAGGGAGGCTGGGAAGGAGAGATTCAGGCCAGGGAGGCTGGGAAGGAGAGATTCAGGCCAGGGAGGCTGGGAAGGAGAGATTCAGGCCAGGGAGGCTGGGAAGGAGAGATTCAGGCCAGGGAGGCTGGGAAGGAAACCAGCTGGTTTATGGATCATAACGAGGAAGAAAGTCTGGTCTTTTTTTGTGTTTAGTGTGTCCTGCATAACACACTAGACCCTTATAGCTAAACATCCTAGTTGTATTTCTTTGACCTGAGGCTATTCTGCTTTATAAATTGTTGTATTATGCCATCTCTCTCTCTCAAGGTTGTCAAGTCTGCTGTTAGAATGTGTAGGCTCAATTTGTATCGCATTGGCACATGAAACGCCAGGGTTGTGGGTTCAATTCCCACTGGGGGACCATTATTTAAAAAATATAAAACATTACAAGGATGAAAATGTATGCACTCACTACTGTAAGTCACTCTTGATAAGAGTGTCTGCTAAATGATACCATTTTTTAATGTGCTGCATTATTGAACTGCACTTGTTCCGGGCGTCGCTAGGCGGTTGTGTTCCGGGCGTCGCTAGGCGGTTGTGTTCCGGGCGTCGCTAGGCGGTTGTGTTCCGGGCGTCGCTAGGCGGTTGTGTTCCGGGCGTCGCTAGGCGGTTGTGTTCCGGGCGTCGCTAGGCGGTTGTTGCGTCATACCTTAAGTGACCTAACTTTCCACCATTTGATATGATCCCTGATGCAGTCAGATGTGCTGTGATTGACTCTCCTCTAGGCTCACCGGGAGAAGAGATTGCTGAACTGCTTAGCTTAAGCTTCTCATTTAATATGAATTATTATGAAAGTATTAAATGAGAGGTTAACTGTCTTCATCTTATATTTAATTTCCCCTTCCACTCTATTCCAATGTGATGCAGAATTATAACAGTACATGTTGATCTGTTTTAATAAAGACTCATCATGATTTATGATTAAAACATTCTCTCTTTTTAATTTCAGGATGCGAAATTATGGATTATTATGGAATATTTAGGAGGAGGATCAGCTCTGGATTTAGTAAGTTTCTCTACAGTATAGTAAACTCCTCAGTAAGATGGCATTGATGTAACACAGGCCTAACCCAAAAGGAGTCTTAACATTTCCATCAAGGTCCAGTAGGACACTTTTTTTTTATTTATTCCAGCCTGCTTTCTCTTTTAGTTGGAGCCCGGTGCCTTGGACGAAACCCAGATTGCCACTATTCTCAGAGAGATCCTGAGGGGACTTGAGTACCTGCACTCTGAAAATAAAATCCACCGAGATATTAAAGGTACTGTTTAGAACCCACTATGGCCATACAGTGCAGCATGAATATCCAACTGACTGGCCACCATGGTAAATCTCATAGTTTGTGTTATTGCCCTCAGCCGCTAACGTGTTGCTATCGGAGCAAGGAGACGTGAAGCTGGCAGACTTTGGAGTGGCGGGGCAGTTAACGGACACCCAGATAAAGAGGAACACGTTCGTGGGCACTCCGTTCTGGATGGCACCTGAAGTCATAAAACAGTCTGCGTACGACTCAAAGGTCAGAAATACCACAAGCTCTCTTTCAGGTTCTAGGTTGTCTCTTTCAGGTTCTAGGTTGTCTCTTTCAGGTTCTAGGTTAAGATGGCATATCTGTTCATAGGTTCGTGCAAAGTGTTATGTGTGGAATTGTCAACAAAATGTTTAATGCAAATTTGTTTTCATAGTGGGGATCCTAATAAATCAAATAGTGTCCAATTAACCTTTTTTCCCTAGCTGAATTGTTCTGCTGAGTAGAGGCATTGCAGAGGTAGCTTCAGCTCTGTAACCTGCGGTGATCACACTACAGCCAGGGCACAGCACTGCACACAGATAGAAAATATCACCAGACACATTAGGAACGACCACAACATATGAATCACCATGCGGCAAACCAGAGCCACCACAGTCTCACACTGGGTTGACGGTAGTTCCTTAAATGGCTTACTACAGGATCAGGTTGTCTGGCGAAATATAAAATGCCTCCCTCGTCTCTTGAATAGAAATCTCAAGTGTTATTATCACTTTCATTCTGTGACTCATGCTGTCTGTATATCCTTTGCATCACAAACCTTCCCTATTGATATTTGCTATGAGGTTTTGAAGTCCGTTGTGGAAGTGTGATGAATTTGTTCTAAAAAAATCTTTCTCAAGTGTCTTTTTTTCCCGTTGTGTCGCAGGCGGATATATGGTCGCTAGGTATAACAGCCATAGAGCTAGCCAAAGGAGAGCCGCCCTACTCAGAGCTTCACCCTATGAAGGTCTTATTCGTCATCCCAAAGAACAACCCGCCCACCCTGGAAGGAAACTACTGCAAACCCCTCAAAGAATTCATAGAAGCCTGTTTGAACAAAGAGCCCAGCTTTGTAAGTGGTGTTTGGGGAGCAATTGAGCTCAAATGGGCATTTCGTTAATTAGCGGTTAAGAGCGTTTGGGCCAGTAACCGAAAGGTCGCTGGTTTGAATCCCCGAACCCGACTAGGTGAAAAAAATCTGTCTGTTGCCCTTGAGCAAGGCACTTCTATTGCTCCTGTAAGTTGCTCTGGATAAGAACTGCTAAATTACAAGAAAATGTAGAAAGTCAACCCTCTGTACATTTAGAAAACACATCCAATGTTTACACTTGTTTGACTCTATGCTCCTCCTCAGAGGCCAACTGCCAAAGAGCTGCTGAAACACAAGCTGATCATCCGGCACGCCAAGAAGACGTCCTACCTTTCAGAGCTGGTGGAGAAGTACAAGAAGTGGAAAGCAGAGCAGTCTCGGGAGGACTCCAGCGACGACGAGTCGGGCTTGTAAGTAGTCATCATTTGATCCATTAAAGTCCTTTAATGTTATTTAGCCGATCGTGGTCATTCGTTCCTCGGGCAATTCACACACACACACACACACACACACAAGTGGTGGTTAACCAGATTGTTTATTGGGACAGTTTACTAATATGCTTCAGACTGTGCTTCCATGTGAGGTTGTCTAAAAGGTTGTCTTTGTCTTGTCAGTGGGCTGGATGGCCAGGCATCTGGAGTGAACGACTCTGGGAACGATGCCTGGATCTTCTACACCATCAGGGAGAAGGACCCCAAGAAGTTCCTGAATGGTGCCGCCCAGTTCGATGAGCTGGAGAGGAACCAGGTAAGATGGCAGAGAAACATGCATCTTAGGTTATCATGGTTATCCTCAACCCAAATTCTGATTTAAGCTGAGTGTGTATTCATACCATTGTGTGTGTTTATACCATTGTGTATATTTATGCCATATTATAAACCGGGTGGTTTGAGCCCTGAATGATGATTGGCTGAAAGCCGTGGTATATCAGACCGTATACATTGGGTATGACAATTTTTTTTTACTGTTCTAATTACGTTGGTAACCATTTTATAATAGCAATAAGGCACCTCGGGTTTGTGGTATATGGCCAATATACCACGGCTAAGGGCTGTGTCCAGGCACTCTGCATTGCGTCTTGCCTAAGAACAGCCCTTAGCCGTGGTATATTGGCCATATACCACACCCCCTCTGCCCTGGTAATTATACCAGGGCATTCTAGAGCACTTTCCCTATAATGCACGGTAGAATTCAATGGCTATAGTTAATTTTTACATGTTTCGTTTGAGCTACTTTTGAAAGCAGAAGTCAAATTTAAAACCTTGGCATTGTTGGAATTCTGAATGTGTTCATTTTTCAGGTTGTCATTGGATTTGGGGTGAAAAAAATGGGGTCCCTGGAAACTGCAGGGGATAAAATGGGGTCCCTGGAAACTGCAGGGGATAAAATGGGGTCCCTGGAAACTGCAGGGGATAAAATGGGGTCCCTGGAAAGTTTGAATACCACTGGCATAGTGTATTCCTATCATGGTATATACTCGTACCATGGTATGTACTCGTACCATGGTGTATACCGTAGTGTACACTGAGTGTACAAAACACCTTACTAATACTGAGTTTGCCCTCAGACTAGCCTTAATTCGTCGGGCATGGACTCTACAAGGTGTCCAAAGTGTTCCACAGGGATGCTGGTCCATGTTGACTCCAATGCTTCCCACAGTTGTCTGGATGTCCTTTGGGTGGTGGAACATTCTTGATACACACAGGAAACTGTTGCGTGTGAAAAACCAAGCAGCATTGCAGTTTTTGACACAAACCGGTGCGCCTGGCACCTACTACCATACCCCGGTCAAATGCATTTAAATCTTTTGTCTTACCCATTCATCCTCTGAATCCTTCTCTCGGGGCTTAAAAATCCTTATTTAACCTGTCTCTGCTTCATCTACACTGATTTGAAGTGTATTTAACAAGTCACATCAATAAGGGATTATAGCTTTCACCTGGTCAGTCTGTCATGGAAGAGCAGCTGTTAAAAAAAAAGGTTTTGTATATACTTAGTATATATTTATACCATAGTGTGTGTGTGTATTCATGCTGCCATAGTGTGTGTGTATTCATACCACCATAGTGTGTGTGTATTCATACCACCATAGTGTGTGTGTATTCATACCACCATAGTGTGTGTGTATTCATACCACCATAGTGTGTGTGTGTATTCATACCACCATAGTGTGTGTGTGTATTCATACCACCATAGTGTGTGTGTGTGTATTCATACCACCATAGTGTGTGTGTGTGTATTCATACCACCATAGTGTGTGTGTGTGTATTCATGCCGCCATAGTGTGTGTGTGTATTCATGCCGCCATAGTGTGTGTGTGTATTCATACCGCCATAGTGTGTGTGTGTATTCATACCACCATAGTGTGTGTGTATTCATACCACCATAGTGTGTGTGTGTGTATTCATACCGCCATAGTGTGTGTGTGTGTGTGTATTCATACCGCCATAGTGTGTGTGTGTGTGTGTGTATTCATACCGCCATAGTGTGTGTGTGTGTGTGTGTATTCATACCGCCATAGTGTGTGTGTGTGTGTGTGTGTGTATTCATACCGCCATAGTGTGTGTGTGTATTCATACCGCCATAGTGTGTGTGTGTGTGTGTGTGTATTCATACCGCCATAGTGTGTGTGTGTGTGTGTGTATTCATACCGCCATAGTGTGTGTGTGTATTCATGCCGCCATAGTGTGTGTGTGTATTCATACCACCATAGTGTGTGTGTATTCATACCACCATAGTGTGTGTGTGTGTATTCATACCACCATAGTGTGTGTGTGTATTCATACCACCATAGTGTGTGTGTGTGTATTCATACCGCCATAGTGTGTGTGTGTGTGTATTCATACCGCCATAGTGTGTGTGTGTGTGTATTCATACCGCCATAGTGTGTGTGTGTGTGTGTGTATTCATACCGCCATAGTGTGTGTGTGTATTCATACCGCCATAGTGTGTGTGTGTGTGTGTGTGTGTATTCATACCGCCATAGTGTGTGTGTGTATTCATACCGCCATAGTGTGTGTGTGTGTGTATTCATACCGCCATAGTGTGTGTGTGTGTGTGTGTGTATTCATACCGCCATAGTGTGTGTGTGTATTCATACCGCCATAGTGTGTGTGTGTGTGTGTGTGTATTCATACCGCCATAGTGTGTGTGTGTGTATTCATACCGCCATAGTGTGTGTGTGTGTATTCATACCGCCATAGTGTGTGTGTGTATTCATACCGCCATAGTGTGTGTGTGTATTCATACCGCCATAGTGTGTGTGTGTGTATTCATACCGCCATAGTGTGTGTGTGTGTATTCATACCGCCATAGTGTGTGTGTATTCATACCGCCATAGTGTGTGTGTATTCATACCGCCATAGTGTGTGTGTATTCATACCGCCATAGTGTGTGTGTATTCATACCGCCATAGTGTGTGTGTATTCATACCGCCATAGTGTGTGTGTATTCATACCGCCATAGTGTGTGTGTGTGTATTCATACCGCCATAGTGTGTGTGTGTAACCATACCGCCATAGTGTGTGTGTGTAACCATACCGCCATAGTGTGTGTGTGTGTGTGTAACCATACCGCCATAGTGTGTGTGTGTAACCATACCGCCATAGTGTGTGTGTGTGTAACCAAACACAGTTGTTCAGGAGGTGGTTTCTGGGCATTCTCTGTTTTAATAAGCTGACGTTCACTCTTCAGCTGTTTTTCAGCTCTTGCACTGAGCCATCAGTATGATTTTTAAATTTTATACTGTCTTTATCAGGTGCAAGACAATCCAGAAAGGCCTCTGTCACAGAGCTGGTGCAATATCATTTCACCTTTGTTTGCCGAGGTAAGAATGTATTTGGGCTCATTTTAACTATCTTCTGACGTTACTATTTCTCTTTTTATCTCAAGATAATAACGGTGAATCTCAGTCAAGTTGAATGATTCCGGGTCAAACTGTTCTGATATATCTGTTGACCTTATTGAAGTTACAGCTGCACACTTTAAGATTTTATTGAACTAGGCAAGTCAGTTAAGAAATTCTTATTCACAATGACTGCCTACACCGGCCAAACCCGGATGACGCTGGGCCAATTGTGCGCCGCCCTATGGGACTCCCAATCACAGCCGGTTGTGATACAGCCTGGATTGGAACTATGGTGTCTGTAACACTCTAGCACTGAGATGCAGTGCCGTAGACCGCTGCGCCACTTGGGAGCCAAAATCATCCAGTAAACTGTCTCTCCTTCCCTTACAGTTAAAAGAGAACCAGGTTGAGGCAACCAATGGCAAGCCAGAGGCTGTGGATGAGCTGAGGGAGGCCGTTTTCATGTTGGAGGAGTCCTATCCTGGTATCTCTGACGCCCTGGTGTCTGAACTAGTGCACAGACTACAGAGGTAATGGCATCAACACCTCCCGTGATTTGATGACAGCTCATAGTATTGTAATTTTATTCCAACATTAGGGTGCAGACCTATAAGTCTAGTATTGTTTCTCACACCTCCATCCCAAGGTAAATCTTCCCATTGTTCATCCTTTGCTCCTGCAGGTTTTCTCTACCCAGGGCCTCATCCTCCCAGTGACACACCCACCCCTACAGTAGCAGCAGTCTGTCAGTCCATGGCCTCTGACATCAACAGCCAAGATTAAGTCTCCCAGGAAGTTCTCCATCACTCATTCATTCACCTAAAGCAAAGCCTCAGCCCACTTTTTTCTTTTATTTTTTTTATCTCTACTTAAGGTATATTGTCACTTTGCGGCCAGTCACGGGCCTGTTGGTCAGCTGCCACTTTGACAACTGCTGTAAGACCTTTTGGGCTCAATACCTCCGATATGAACACAGGACCATTGATTCAAACATTTTGGTGTGGCTTATTCCTAAAAGGTCCTGAAGCCTTTCAGGGAGGATCTAACTTTCGTGTGTGTGTGTGTGTGTGTGCATGCATGTGAGCATCTCCTTTGAGATCCTGTGAAATGTGCGGTGGAGATTGAAGCATTCTTTTCAAAACTCAGGTATCCTTCTTTTAAGTAGATGGGGGGTCCTCTGGGAGAATTAAGAGATCTGTTGGGTGGCTGTACAAACTTGTAAATAGGCACATTTTTACAAATATTGAGAAATAATGGAGTGTACACAAAGGAATCTATGTGTACAAGTGGCCAAATGCTTCTGTACATATATTCTGTTAGAAAGGGTCAATGTTTAAAGAGACGTGTAAATGGTCATAACTGAGATTGCTTTGCCTTTATTACTTGCTCTTTTGTATTTCAGTCATGGATTCCCTCGTTTAAATAGCTCATCGTGGATTCCCTCTTGTTTAAATAGCTCATCGTGGATTCCCTCTTGTTTAAATAGCTCATCGTGGATTCCCTCTTGTTTAAATCATACATTTTCAAGGACACATCCATTCAATGGCAATTGCTTCCCTCTGTTGTCTTTTTGTTAATTGATACTTTGGCCACTTTTTTTTTTTTGTTTCGTTTTTAAATGCTCTTTGACCTTTTTGATGTCTCACTCCGTGACATGGCTGTAGTTGCCATGCAGTGCAGACCACAGAAACAGAATCTGTCCAGGTGCACTACTTCTAACCCTCTCTAGTCTTGACACTGGATTCTATGTTGCCAGAGCATCGAACTTCATGAGACCACATGGTTTCATGACAAGATGTCTGTTGGATTGTTCCTCTATCCTGTGTAAGATGAGTGCTTTAGTTCTATTGAAGGTTCACCTTTCCTCTTTTTTTTTTTTAACATGGCAGTAAATTAAACTACATCATCCCACAACAAACACGTCGTCTTTGGAACTGCAGTGGTACAATCTATTCAACAGCTTGAATTGGTCATTATTGTACAGGCATGTCTCAATGCTACATAAGACAACTGTCCACCTGAAGCAACACAGCTTGGAGCATAGTACAACAGAACACTAAACGTGAATTCCACACTAAGTTTAGTTGAAAAGGATTGCAGAAGTGCGTTATGGTGTGTTCATACTAGTTGACGTAAAGTAGCAGAAAGCCAGCGGCCATTAGGAAGCATACCGCACTTCCCTGCTGCTACTGACCCCCCCGTGTAGTTTTAAATGAATGTGCGTTAATGTACACGCATTTCGCTACACCCACTAAACACGTGTTTACATAAAGTTTAATTTGATGAAAAATAACTCCTGTGACTTGGCCTGCACAGTATTTATTTAACTAGGCAAGTCAGTTTAAAAATGGTGTTTTTTTTTTATTTTGTTTTTTTACAAGGATGGCCATAGGTACAGTGGATTAACTGCCTTGTTCAGGGGAACAGTGGGTTAACTGCCTTGTTCAGGGGCAGAACGACCGATGTCTTTACGCCTTGTCAGCTCAGGGATTCGACCTAGCAACCTTTCAGTTACTGGCCCAATGCTCTAACCACTAGGCTACCTGCTGCCCCTAATATCCATTGTAGCAAGCATGCTACTGGACTCTTAACCTGATGTCCTGGACCTTGAGTGTTCAAGTCAGCCTTAGCAACTTTATTGCGAGTGGGGTGCAGTCACATTTAAAATATTTTGAGCCAAGTGTTACATGGCAGCATGGACACATTTAACAATTGATTTACATCAGCTAAGTTAATGGTGTTTGCTCTTTACATGGGGTTAGATACTATAGCTTCATAAAGCACACAGAAGTATGAACACTGGGTCTCTTATGGGATTTCAACAGCTACTGGAAACCTTCTTTGTATTCGCTGTGTTCAGACCAATGTGAGATGTCCAGTATTGAACTGTTTTTCTTCTGAGTTTTGGGCATTTGGGATTGGAAACAGAAGTACCCCCTTGTTTTGAACCCACTTCTGTTGACCAGTTTTTCCAACATTTGAGTGGACCCCTTTTGATCTATTTCCGTTATTCCCCTCATGTCACACATGAAAGTGCCATGTATGGACGCCCATCTTTGTTTTGTTTTGTAATTTGCACCTTGTGGAGACAACTGTCCCGTTTCATTCTTTGTGTTGCACTTTTTGTAAGCGTTTTCTTCAGGATTCAAGTAAGAATAATGGTACTTGAGACCATAGTTTTTTTTTTTCTTTGTCATATCTTACGTGATTACTAGTAAACCTTTCTGAGTGTAGCAATAAAGCAGTGGCGGCGTCAGGACACATTTATCAGCACAGATATATTCTACGGAACAAGAATATATTTTTATAACTCACACAAGCAGTATGTATAGAATAAAGAATATTGTCCTTCCGTTTGTTATTAAAATTGAAATGTCATTTTCTGTAACATTGCAGACTGTTTATAGTCCTGTATATAATCATTGTTCATGTCACTCAAATTCCAAGGTATTGGGAGTCTTTGTAAGCTTTCAAGTGATTAAAATCGAATGCAAATTTAAATGGATATTTCTTTTGTGTGGAGCAATATTGTTTTTTACCAGCATTACAATGCAATACCAGAGTGCAGCTTTTTAAAACCTCTACAGGATCAGTGTCCTGGCAGGATGGTTGAGTTAACGTAGACTAATATGATTAGCATGACGTTGTAAGTAACAAGAACATTTCCTAGGACATAGACATATCTGATATGGTCAGAATGCTTAAATTATTATTATTATTAATCTAACTGCACTGTCCAATTTGGAGTAGCTATTACAGTGAAATAATACCATGCCATTGTTTGAGGAGAGTGCACAGTTATGAACTTGAAAATGTGTCAATAAACCAATTAGGCACATTTGGGCAACATTTTGAAATTAAATGGTTCATTGGATCAGTCTAAAATGCTGCACACACTGCTACCATCTAGTGGCCAAAATCGAAATTGTGCCTAACCTGGAATAATACCTTGAACTTTCTCTTGCATTAAAAAAAGATGGAACAAAAAAATGCATGTTTTTTTTCTTTGGATTATCTTTGACCAGATCTAATGTGTTATATTCACCTACATTAATTTCACATGTCCACTGACTTCAAAGTGTTTCCTTTCAAATGGTATCAAGAATATGCATGTCCTTGCTTCAGGTCCTGCGCTACATGCAGTTATATTTGGGTATGTCATTTTAGGTGAAAATTCAAAGGGTCCGATCCTGAAGTAAATTCACAAAGTTGTCATTAAAAAAACAAACGCCATTAATGAAAGAAACCCTACATTAGGCAGCTGGTTGTTTGGTCAGTACTGTGCATTTAGTTATGTTCTCATGCGGTTCCATCCGAGATGTTAGCTTCCTTGACAGGGCGAGGGGCAAAAAGGCCCTAAAGTTTAGTTTACTCATCACAGAAGGCATGCCTTTGTGACTTGACGGTCCGGATTCCGACAGGAAAGTATGCCTTACCTACACACTTCTCAGTAGTTGGTATTCCGAGTTACTTTATGAAGGTGCGTAACTGGCTTTGCAGACGTAGCTCCCTTGCACGCGCTAAATAAATGTAATCCAACCGCTGAAAACCCAACAGATTTTTCTCGTGGAGCTGCCATTCAATAGGGTTTTCAGTACACTTAAACCATCCCTTTAAATACTATTTACCTTTAATTAGAATTTTGTCGACAGACTAGACTACATCGAGAGAACGGGTTCAGAAAATAGGGATAAATGAAAGGAAGCTAAATATATGCATATTTGTCTCCGTTTCAACACCAACTGGTAGATTTCAAATAGTCAGATTTTATGGATTATTTTGGGCAAATTTCAGGGTTAGGAAATGTCTGAATCACAAACGGGTTTGGAGAACCTTTGCGCACTAAAATATATTGATGAATAAAACACTGTGGTTTGATTCAACCTAAAATCCTTGTTCTCAACTAGCTTACCTGGTTAAATAAAATAAAAATAAATTGTCATATTCAAATTCAATCCACGAAATATTAGAAAATGGGGGAAATCGTGTACAATGGGGGTGCCCTAATTCTCACTAATCATGCTCCATGTTTAACCGTTTGGTCTGAGTGCCATAATGATTAGATGGTAGATTTATAGGACCTGTCCCGAATGTATTACACAACGTTAGCCTAACATGATCCACTAACGACACCCAGGAACAATTTACACGGACGTGACAGAGGAAAGTAGGGTGAATGGAATGATGCTAAATGTAAGCTACAAATGGAACAAAACTAACACTAAAGTGACAGTTATAAATGTATGTGAGTATTACTGACGATGGCTTCCTATGATGGCTAATATTTATCATGATACACATTGTAAAATAAAACGTAGAAAAGCCTAGAATATTGAACATTCTATAGCGCATACACCAACTCGGCAGGTTCAGACCTACAGAAACCAATAGCTTGGTTGTCAAAATGTCATAAACGCAAATTGAAGGCATAGCTATGTACAGTGGGGCAAAAAAGTATTTAGTCAGCCACCAATTGTGCAAGTTCTCCCACTTAAAAAGATGAGAGAGGCCTGTAATTTTCATCATAGGTACTGTGACAGACAAAATGAGGGAAAAAAATCCAGAAAATCACATTGTAGGATTTTTAGTGAATTTATTTGTGTTTGGGATCATTGTCATGCTGAAAGACCCAGCCACGTTTAATCTTCAATGCTCTTGCAGATGGAAGGAGGTTTTCACTCAATCTCACGATACATGGCCCCATTCATTCTGTCCTTTACACGGCTCAGTCGTCCTGGTCCCTTTGCAGAAAAACAGCCCCAAAGCATGATGTTTCCACCCCCATGCTTCACGGTAGGTATGGTGTTCTTTGGATGCAACTCAGCATTCTTTGTCCTCCAAACATGACGAGTTGAGTTTTTACCTTTTTGGTTTCATCTGACCATATGACATTCTCCCAATCTTCTTCTGGATCATCCAAATGCTCTCTAGCAAACTTCAGACGGGCCTGGACACGTCTGGCACTGCAGGATTTGAGTCCCTTGCTGTTACTGATGGTAGGCTTTGTTACTTTGGTCCCAGCTCTCTGCAGGTCATTCACTAGGTCCCCCCGTGTGGTTCTGGGATTTTTGCTCACCGTTCTTGTGATCATTTTGACCCCACGGTGTGAGATTTTGCGTGGAGCCCCAGATCGCGGGAGATTATCAGTGATCTTGTATGTCTTCCATTTCCTAATAATTGCTCCCACAGTTGATTTCTTCAAACCAAGCTGCTTAACTATTGCAGATTCAGTCTTCCCAACCTGGTGCAGGTCTACAATTTTGTTTCTGGTGTCCTTTGACAGCTCTTTGGTCTTGGCCATAGTGGAGTTTGGAGTGTGACTGTTTGAGGTTGTGGACAGGTGTATTTTATACTGATAACAAGTTCAAACAGGTGCCATTAATACAGGTAACGAGTGGAGGACAGAGGAGCCTCTTAAAGAAGTTACAGGTCTGTGAGAGCCAGAAATCTTGTTTGTTTGTAGGTGACCAAATACTTATTTTCCACAATAATTTGCAAATAAATTCATTAAAAATCCTACAATGTGATTTTCTGGATTTTTTCCCCCCATTTTGTCTGTCATAGTTGAAGTGTACCTATGATGAAAATTACAGGCCTCTCATCTTTTTAAGTGGGAGAACTTGCACAATTGGTGGCTGACTTAATACTTTTTTGTCCCCCCCCCCACACTGTATATTCTATTTCACTGTGGAAATGGGGTCCCAATATGTCATATTTATATGATTTTCAGTTTTATTCCATATGGCTGGCTTCACTTTCATATCCAGGGATGGATATCCCCGAGCTGACAAGTTACAAATCTGTCGTTCTGCCCCTGAACAAGGCAGTTCAAAATAAGAATTTCTTCTTTACTGACTTGCCGAGTTAAATAAAGGTAAAATATATATTTTTTTAAATAACCAAATGGTTTCCTCTCGCGTAAAGGTGGTGGAATTATTCCCTTTTTTTCTCACTTTTCTCTATTCTGACCTTGAATTTGCGCACGAGAATAGCATGCTATTGTTTTCCTTTGGTGTGGAGATCTAAGAAATAAAAGGTGTGTCGACAGAGACACTGTATTCTGACTTGATTATTTTCCCTCAAACGTGTCATTTACGTACGTACGGGGGTATTATTGTCAGAATTGCGGATCTATAAATCAAAACCGACAACCCATGACAGTTTTATTTATACATCCAAAAACAAAAGATCACATTTTATCACACTATATACACATTCCATACAGTGTTTATACACATATTACATCGTTTGTACACAAGAAAAATATACATAAAAATGTAAACCTTTGTATACAAAAAAAATACCTTAGACAAATTATACAAGGACCGATAACAAAAGGTGACTAGATTATTATTACCTCATCCTATCATCTTTAAAAACAGTAATACAGTACATTCAATGAGTATAGGAATTTGTCAGCCATCTCTCAGATTTCAAGCAGTTACAAGTGCCTACAGAGCCCTGCTTAGTTTGTTCTATATGGTTGGTGAGGAGTCAAACTGCAATGAATCTAATCTCATGCTTTGTGAATACAGCAGTGTCGCCTTGCTTGCGAAAATTCAAGAAAACATTCCAGCCCACCTATTTCCTAGGGGCTGTACATCTAGGAACAATGCTGTGGTCAAGCAAAAAAGAAACTGAAACTTGAAGCATCTGCTCTGGTAATGTCTGTCTCTTTGAAATAACTAGGCCTTCTCACAGTTGGAAGTGGGGCCTGCTCGGTTCTAAGCAGTGTGTGTGCAGTTAATGGCAGCTGTTAGTTTTTCGTATCATGACAAAAGGCACGATGCTTACTGGGAGTATCTGGCCTCCCACAGTGCTGTTTAGAGCAGGTCAGGGGTGTGTTCCAAATCCAAAATGACTATGGGTGCTGTTATGTGCAGTATATATATATATATATATATATACATATATATATATACACATATACACACACACACACACACACACACATACATACTTGCGAGAAAAAATAATGCTATGGCTGGATTTACTGCTACCAAGAGATCTGGTAATCACAATAAGGGAGAAATGTTGTGGTCTTGCACTCAGCTGTAAAGTTGTCTCGCCATGCGACCCCAGTCTTTCAGCAGCAACTACTTGCCAGAGTTTAATAGCTATCAAAAATACTGTCTCACATTAGACATTTTTCCAGTTTGGTTAGCTAAATGACAATGTACACAAACAATCGATCATTTCACTTTGAAGAGAAACTACGAGAGTTTTGATAGCCATTAAAACAAGGGGTGTTTTAAAAAGTTTCCATCAAGCGCATCACAAAAAACTGACTTCATTTTTCAATCCATTGCCACTCATTAACTCACAATAAAACCTAAACTGTAGAGACCTCTACCCTATAAATATATATAATACTTAACAATGAGTAGTCTTTCCATTTCTACGTTTCTAAAAAAAATAAAAAATCCATGATTTACTACTGTAGAGTTTAAAACCAGACAGGGCAGAGTTGTCTGGTTAATTCCATCCTCATTCCTTAACAGTTAACATTGAGACCCATGCTTCATTAACCTTAATGCACCTGAGAATGTATTTATTTAGTACAACAGACAGTGCTATCTATACCTCAGAAATGCTCATTGCACCAGTTTACACCAATGGTGTCACACTACCACACAAAACAGATAAGATGCTAAAACAAGGGGGCATCATTTCACATGTCCAGATACGTATCCATATACACGGCTAGACTAGTGAAAGATGACTTTCTGGTCCTTTACTGGGGGGAGTTACAGAGTGGACAAAACATTAGGAACACCTGCTCTTTCCATGACAGACTGACCATGTGAAAGCTATGATCCCTTAATGATGTCACTTGTTAAATCAACTTGAAATCAGTGTAGATGAAGGGGTGGAGACCGGTTACGGGATTTTTTAAGCCTCAAAACAATTGAGACATTGAATGGCACACGTACACAATCCGAGGGTGAATGGGCAAGACAAAAGACGTAAGTGTATTTGAACGGGGTTATGGTAGTAGGTACCAGGCGCACCGGTTTGAGTCAACTGAAGCACTGCTGGGTTCATGCTCAGCTTCTCATGTATCAAGAATGGTCCACCATCGAAAGGACATCAAACAAGGGCCAGCATCCCTGTGGAACGCTTGACACCTTGTAGAGTCCATGCCCCGACAAATTGAGGCCATTCTGAGAGTTAAAAGAGAGAGAGAGGGGGGGGGGGGGTGCAACTCAATATTTGGAAGGTGTCCTACTGTTTGGTATACTCAGTGTATACCCCCCCCAGGTTCCTTAAGTAGTTTCTATCTAGATGGGACCATATCCTTGAATGTCCTTTTAAAATGCCATTATATAGCAAGAGCACCATGGAGAGTTGTGGACACCCGAGCAGATGGATTTGGCCCCTTGCAATAACTACTCAGTATGACCTAAGAGAAGCATCCTGTTCAATGGTCAGTTACAGTCTCTCTCTACTCAGACAGTTCTGACTTGATTTAGAACAAACGGTTTATGCCACAGAGAGTTACACAGGGCCCAAACATATCTGGTCCACATCGGTTTGGATTACATAGTGAAGATACATAAAGTGGAGACCAATTCAATACTGTGACAAGAGTGTGTGTCAATGTGCTTATTGCTTAAAGTAACACCATTTACCTTCAAGTGGCTAATAGGTCACCCATAAGGAGTCCCACAATGGTGAGGTCAATAGATCTTTTACATTTCTGAGTGACCCAATAATAGAGCAAATATATACACAATATATAAAAAATAAACGCTGTTTAAAAGTGGTTTGGCCAAATTCTCTGTTAAGTGATGGAGGACAGGACTACATCATGGTAAGATGGCGGAGCCATTTCTTCTGTTGCTTCACAATGGACCTACCTTAGAATCTCTTTCAAAAAGGTGAATGGAACAGATGAACCCATGCAATGACCAATAGCAAGGCAGGCAGGATACACTACCCTACGTATTTATTTGGACAGTGAGGAGAAAACGTTTAATTTGGCTCTATACTCCAGCATTTTGTATTTGAGATCGACTGTTTCATATAAGGCAACAGAATGTCACCTTTAATTTGAGGATACATTCATACACATCCGTTTTACCGTTTAGAAATGAAAACACAATGTATCTAGTGCCCCTCACAAGTATCTGGAAAAATTCCCTTGTCTATTAAAGTAGTCAAAACGTGTAACCTAGCACGCAATGATTACATCAACCTTGTGACTCTACAACCTTGTTGGATGCGTTTAAAATTTGCGTTTCAGATTATTTTGTGCCCTATTAATATTAAAATAGTAAATAATGCAGTGTCATTTTGGAGTGACTTGTGTTTCTGAACCCTTCTACATTAAATGTGGAGGCGGCAGGGTAGCCTAGTGGTTAGAGCGTTGGACTAGTAACCAAGAGGTTGCAAGTTCATATCCCCGAGCTGACAAGGTACAAATCTGTCGTTCTGCCCCTGAACAGGCAGTTAACCCACTGTTCCTAGGCTGTCAGTTAAGAATTTGTTCTTAACTGACTTGCCTAGTAAAATAATAAAGATAAAATACCATGAATAATGAGTGAGAAAGTTAGAGGCATAAATATCATACGCACACCAAAAAATGCTAACATCCCGTTATTGGTAATGGAGAGGGGTTATCATGTCTTGTGGGTATGATATAAAATGCTAACATCCCGTTATTGGTAATGGAGAGGGGTTATCATGTCTTGTGGGTATGATATAAAATGCTAACATCCCGTTATTGGTAATGGAGAGGGGTTATCATGTCTTGTGGGTATGATATAAAATGCTAACATCCCGTTATTGGTAATGGAGAGGGGTTATCATGTCTTGTGGGTATGATATAAAATGCTAACATCCCGTTATTGGTAATGGAGAGGGGTTATCATGTCTTGTGGGTATGATATAAAATGCTAATGCATCCAACAGTATAAACTTTGTGCCTCGAACTCATTCATGATTATTCATAATCAGCATCCACATTATTGTAGAAGTGTTTAGAAACATTCTATATATATATATATAAATAAGTGACTATACAAGATTTACTTTTCATTTCTATGGGGGCACAACATAATCTGAAACATCAACAAAACAAACTAAAATGCAGCCAACAAGTTTGCAGAGTCACAAGCTTGATGTGTGCTAGGAAACTGGGACCAAATACTAAACTTGACTACTTTAATACACAAATGAATTAGTCCAAATACTTATGACACATTCAAATTGGGGTCTAGATACATAAAGTGCTTTTTTTTTCTAATTTAATCTCAAATCCAAAATGCTGGAGTATAGAGCCAAATTAAAAGTTGTAGCTTCACTGTCCAAATAATACACAGGGGAGTGTTGTTGATGTATGTCAGACACGAATAAACTGGCAATATTATTATTTTATTTTTTTAATTGACCATTGATTGACGCTTTGTCTCCGTATTCTCTAGCACTGTTTTCACTATGATATAAATAATCTCTCCTAAAGTCCATCCTTCAATGTTCCCCCACATCAATCCATGTTTTCCTCGTGTCACTATTTCTATTGTATCTTGAACTCCGCATTGTAACTCCGACTCGTAAGTAAGCATTTCACTGTTAGTCTACACCTGTTTACCAAGCATGTGACAAATAACATTTGATGTTTCTACTGAACCACCTCCCTCCACACACACACACTCTGCCCCCTGCTGGCGAAACTCTGGAGCTGCGTTTACATCAAACCACTGGACCCTTTCAGGTGGCCAACTGGCTATATTACCACCAAATCATTACACGGTTAAGGAATATCTGAGGTTGTGCAAATTCCAATAGAACAGTGAAGCGTTAGGTCCGTTACCACATTGCACACTTGAAGCAGAAGGGAAATGAATGGACACTGGGTGAATACGTTTCTAGAGTCCACGGTTTGACCTACAGCCATTGTACTGTGCACGGCTTGCTCTAGTTACTGTGTGGAAAGGGGGGCGTTGCACTGTTGGCACTTGCAGCGGTGGCACTAGCTATGGAGAAGCCAGTGGGGGGCGCTGTGGAGCTGTGACTGGGCTGCACGTCCTTGGGGATGCCACTGTGGGAGGCCAGTTGGTGGCCGAAGGCAGCACTGAACTGAGGGAGCTGCTGCTTGGGAAGGGTGGAAATCAAGAGGTCGTGTGGTGGCGAGGCGGCGGGGAGCGCAGTCAAGCCCGTCAAGCCGCTCTGGGGCAACGCTGAGAGGGCAGCCATGGGCTGTAGGGTCACAGAGTGGGAGGAGGGGGGAGTGGACAGAGAGGTGGATACGAGGTGGCCCTCTGGTCTGATGAGGTTGCCGAACTGTGTGGGGTCAGTGAGGGCCAGGGGGAGGTTGTTCCAGGAGGAGCGTGGGGTACTTGGTACCTCCAGCAGGAGAGGAGAGTCAGTCTGAAAGGAGGTGGCATGGGTAGAGGACATGTGGTCATTGTAGGGGGATGGTACATGCTCGCTGCAGTAATGGGTACCCTGCGGAGACGATGTGGGCGCCTCCGGCTTGGCCAAGATGTGAGGCGGGTGTGTCCGGGGGACTGTGCGGGTGGAGGAGGTGAGGCTGGGTCCCGAGGGAGGAGTCTGGCCCTGGGCAGGGGGCTGCTGAGGAGACACCGAGGGGGAGAAGTGGCCACCAGCAGAGTGCAGCAGGTTGTCCTCCAGCTCCAGATTGGAGAAGTTCTCTACGGGGATGCGGCCGTTGAGCAGGTCCCCCATCCCCCCCGGCTGGACCCCTGGCCCAGGGAACACTGCTGCCATGGTCCGGTGGTCCACGCCATCTGCCTGCGCCATCTCCGCCATGGAGGTCAGGCACACCAGGGAGTCTGGGTAGGAGCCCATCAGCCCTGCCTGTAGTGCTCTCACCAGCTCCTCTGCCTCCTCTGTGGTGGGAAGCAGCTCCCCATTCTTACCTGAGGATATACACAATATCTCTTACCCACACCGTAGGAATCTACCAACCATCCCCCTTTCTCAGAGAGCAGGAAGAAATGTTTGAGTAAATACTTGAGCCTTCAGCTTATTCAATAATATTCAGACAAACCTGTTCAAATAAAACCATTTTTTGTAAAGATAAAAATAGCTGATGTCACACACACACAAGCTAAAATGACCCCTTTTTGGAAAGTAGAGTGGCTAGAGTGGTGAAATCCATGACAACAATGAGCAAAAAAAAAAAAAAAAAAAAAAGTACCTTCAAACAAGTCAAAGTCCTGAAGGTCATCGGGAAGCCTGGGTAACACGTCCGAGAAATCCTCCTGGTTGAGCTCGAGGTCGTTTGGAATGTCTGACATGTCATTGGTGATGTCATCGGGAAGTTCATCGGTGCTCAGTTCAGGCGTCGAGGGACTCCTGCCATCAAGGGAGAAAAGAATTCAGCAAGTACATAAGGACTGTTCATGTACAACACACACTCCTAGTGTCTGGAACAATATGTTCATAGCAGCGGAGGTTCCTCAGAGGAAGGGGAGGACCATCCTTCAGAAAAATTAAAAGTTAAAATGTTCAAAAGTTATCCTTTTTAGATGAAACTATAATAAATATAATCACGTCACCAAATAATTTATTAAAACTGTTTTGCAAAGGTTTACAGTAGCCCAACACCCTCTAGGGTAGCATCATGGTGTAGCCGGAGGACAGCTAGTTTCCATCCTCCTCTGGGTACATCGACTTCAATACAAAACCTAGGAGGCTAATGGTTCTCACCCCCTTCTATAACCTTACACAGTAATTATGATAACTTCCAGAGGATGTCCTCCAGTCTATCGGAGCTCTTGCAGCATGAACTGACAAGTACACCCAATCAAAGGATCAGAGAATTAATCTAGTACTGAAAGCATAAGATACAGCTAGCTAGCACTGCAGTGTATAAAATATGGTGAGTAGTTGACTCAAAAGAGAAAAAAAGTTTAACAGTTTTGAAAAAAATGTATTTTTCAAAATGAAGGAGAAGCGAGAGAGAGCTAGCTATATTTTATTTTTTTCACTTTCACCGCTAGCTAGTTTAGCAAACTCAAACACTCAGCTCAAACAGAGAGGGATGTTATGTTAGCTAGTTGGCCATGGCTATCCAACACGAACTCTTTCAAGTCAAGGTTTAATTAAATTTATTGCCACCGGGGCCCACCGATGTAATTGCTAAACTGCTCGCTGTACACTGTACTGCATGATTGTAGCGGGTTAACTAACACGTTAGTTTTCTAGAACTATGTTGATGGCGCCGGAGGAGATGGCTGAGGTTTTACAGGCTCCTTACCAATGGTGCTATTTTGTGGGAGGGTTTCGCTTAATTTGTAACTTATTTTGTAAATAATCTCATGACCGAAAAGAGCTTCTGGATATCAGAGCAGTGATTACGCACCTCGCACTGAACAAATTTTTCATTTCTTTAACAAGTCGGACGCAAATGATTTACTCCAGATACCTGACCAGGCCCAAATCCCTGTCAATCTCTTGAAGAGAAGACGCAGGTCCGGGTTACCCGCCTCTACCATCCGTCTTATTAGCCAATGTGCAATCATTGGAGAATAAACTGGATGAGCTCCGTTCAAAACTATTCTACCAACGGGACATTGAAAACAGTATTATCTTATGTTTCACAGAGTCGTGGCTGAACAACATATACAGCTGGCTGATTTTTCGTGCTTCAGCAAGACCGAACAGCTGCCTCTGATAAGACAAGGCGTGAAGATCTGTGTCTATTTGTCAATAACAGCTGGTCTCAAGGTTTTGCTCGCCTGAGGTATTTCATGATAAGCTGTAGACCACACTATTTCCCAAGAGAGTTTATCTATATTTTTCGTAGCTGTCTATTTACCACCACAAACCGATGCACTAAAACAGCACTCAGTGAGCTGTATACGGCCATAAGCAAACAGGAAAATGCTCATCCAGAGGTGGCGCTCCTAGTGGCCGGGGACTTTAATGCAGGGAAACTTCAAATCTGCTTACCTCATTTCTACATGTGCAACAAGAGAAGAGAAAAAAACCTCTACACCAAAAGCCTTCTGAACAGCTTTTACACCCAAGCCATAAGGCTGCTGAACAGCTAACCAAATGGCCACCCAGGCTATTTGCATTGACCCCTCCCCCCCTTTTTAAACATTGCTGCTACTCTCTGTTTATTATCTATGCATAGTCACTTTACCCCTACATACATGTACATATTACCTTAATTACCTTCACTAACCTGTACCCCCACACATTGACTCGGTACCGGTACCCCCTGTATATAGCCTCGTTATTGTTATTTTATTTAGTTATTGTTATTGTATTTATTATTTTATTACTATTTTATTTAGTCATTATTTCCTTAACTGCATTTTTAGTTAAGGGCTTTTAAAAGTAAGCATTTCACGGTTGTACACCTGTTGTATTTGACGCATGTGACAAATAACATTTCATTTGATTTGACTATGGCGTTAGCTAATATGGTGAAAACGATGTAGGCTGTGAGTAGCAGTTAATGGTTTGAAGGTTTGGCTTGGAAAGTTTTTTTTCCGCCTGGTCACAGACGGTTGTGCTCTTCAGTCCACAAGCGAAGGGAAAAGGTGAGATGAAGAGAGTGCGTAGAAGCGAAGAGGAAAGGTGAGATGAAGAGAGTGCGTAGAAGCGAAGGGAAAAGGTGAGATGAAGAGAGTGCGTAGAAGCGAAGGGAAAAGGTGAGATGAAGAGAGTGCGTAGAAGCGAAGGGAAAAGGTGAGATGAAGAGAGTGCGTAGAAGCGAAGGGAAAAGGTGAGATGAAGAGAGTGCGTAGAAGCGAAGGGAAAAGGTGAGATGAAGAGAGTGCGTAGAAGCGAAGGGAAAAGGTGAGATGAAGAGAGTGCGTAGAAGCGAAGGGAAAAGGTGAGATGAAGAGAGTGCGTAGAAGCGAAGGGAAAAGGTGAGATGAAGAGAGTGCGTAGAAGCGAAGGGAAAAGGTGAGATGAAGAGAGTGCGTAGAAGCGAAGGGAAAAGGTGAGATGAAGAGTGCGTAGAAGCGAAGGGAAAAGGTGAGATGAAGAGAGTGCGTAGAAGCGAAGGGAAAAGGTGAGATGAAGAGAGTGCGTAGAAGCGAAGGGAAAAGGTGAGATGAAGAGAGTGCGTAGAAGCGAAGGGAAAAGGTGAGATGAAGAGAGTGCGTAGAAGCGAAGGGAAAAGGTGAGATGAAGAGAGTGCGTAGAAGCGAAGGGAAAAGGTGAGATGAAGAGAGTGCGTAGAAGCGAAGGGAAAAGGTGAGATGAAGAGAGTGCGTAGAAGCGAAGAGGAAAGTGATCAAATAGTTTGTATGTGGCTGCTATGAATGTGAACTGTGTTTGCAGGTGATCAGTGGTGCATTCATTCTGGCGATTCTGTTGAAAAAACGTTTCACAAACAGAATGGGGATAAACATCCCTGAATTTGTCCAATAGAAATGCATGTTTAGAATTGTTGGACTAATGACTAGACCCTAGATCAGCTAGATGCAGGCAAGAGCGTGCAAGGCGGTATTGAACGCGTGTCACTTTCACCTTGATTACTCAAATTTGTCTCTGTCCTGTGTGCACCTACGTTGTAACCTTGAATTAATAGGTTAGATTGTAGCAACCTCGTGATAGGTACAGGGGAAATTCTAGTATCATTGTAGTAGCCTAAACCTATATAGGGACTAGGGTTCCATTTCAGACCCAATGAGAGACCAGATGGTTCTGGGACAGACCTGATGTTGGCCTGGGTGGGCATGGTCAGGCTGGAGGAGGAAGGCATTCCCAGGTTCCCCTGGGGCAGCGCCGGCGGGATGGGCTTCTGGGGCCGCCACGGCCCTCTCCTCCTCTTCTTCTTGTGTTTCTTGGTGAGTGCAGGCGGTTTGGTCTTCTTACGCGGCTTTCGCTGCTGCTGCTGCTGGTGCTGCACTCTTCGGTTACCGTCTCCACGCAGGAAATTGTCCTGTAGGAAGAAAAAAAACATGTGTCCGTAAGTATAGTAATACAGAGCAGATACATATGTATAACAATGGTACTCCCAATGTACTGACCATCTTTTTGGCATGCTCCTCACAGAGCGGTGTCTGATGCGTGATGTCAAACACAGGAATGGAGCACTGTTGTCCATCTGCAAATTTGGCTGTGCAACTGGAGAAGAGCTGCTGGGAGCGATTCAACAGAATGTCTGCAGAAACAACGTGAAGGAAGCACTCCAGTGGAAAAGAGGACAACTGTCATGTCTCAAAAACAGAAGCCATACTTTGAGTCTGTTAACTTCTATTAGGACAAGTTGTAAAGCCATATTCTGCAATAATGACAGTTTGGTCCCAACATTCCAGTGTGTCATGTAAGAGGTTGGTGAAAAGGATACGCTGGAAGCAGTGTCGGGTGAAGGGTAGAGCTCGGCTGCTACATGCCTGGCCCTTGGTGCTTCCAGTGCAGATTCCCGTCTCCTGCTGCCCTGGCGCACTGAGCAGAGACAGATAGGCCCACGCTCAGGACACAACCATGTCAACACTCTCTCAGCTCTTCACAACACAACTATCATTACTGACCACATTAGCAGTGTGAGAGGGCTGGCCGATGTCAGTCACGCAAAAAAGGGTTTTACTAAAACAACTGGAAAGGTTTCTTCCAAATTTTTATAAATATATAAATACGAGAAAAAAAAAGAAGGCTTAAAAAATGGCAAAGAGTTAAAATTGTAAAAACAAGGACTAAAAAGATTAAGACGAAGAATAAAATAATAATCTTCGCTGGTCTATCCCTACTTACCTCTCTTCCCCACTGGCACTCTCCCACAAACAGCTATAGCTCATCATCTCATTTAGGTGCAGGGGTCCTACAATTACCTCTTTAGCCAATAGCAAATTCAGACACTCAATTTACTAGACACTTAAATGGTTCTGGTGAAATTAGATCTCAACTATGGCATGATATGAATAATGTAAGTTAAGCAGGAACCTCTTATACAATACACATAGAAATACATTTAAAAAACGCACAAATCCAATTTAAATAAGGAACTGTGCTCAAATGAGGATGTACTCACATCACAACCAGGAAAAGCTTTAGTATCTAAGTCATTTAAAAATGTACCATTGACATGGTATTGGAGGAGACTATTAAGGTTAGTCGGGCTCAATTTCACAAATGGGAGTGTTGAGCAGTGTTGAGTATTTAGTTTACCTTGAGGTCTGGGAGACCTTGCGCAACTTCTGAATCAACTGGCCAGCACAGTCAGGGTCTTTACTGGCGGCGTGCAGCAGGGCTTTGCGGAAGGCATAGTGGTATTTCTTCTGGCGCATGGTAGCCCTCTCCTGCCTGCACAGGTGCTTGTATTTCTCCTGGAGGTATGAGCACAGCCGAGCCAGCCGCGTTCTCCGCGAGCCACCAGCATCTTCATCTGAGCTGGAATAAATAAATAAACAATTCAAAAACAAATCCATGTTTGATTTCATGATAGTATAACTATGTATGTAAGAAACTTACACATCCTGCATGTGTCCTTCCTGTAGTCTCCAGGCATTGTGATAGGGTGGAACTCTCTCTGCCTCCACTTCATCATCCTCTGAACTGTCTTCAGACCAGTCCAACCCTGAAAGAAGATAACCTGTTAGTACAGCTGGTCTCAGCTGTATAATGTCAAATTATCTTTATTTATCTCGTCTTACACAGACCCAATACGACATTCAACTAATAAGCAAAATACAGTATGTCATGTGAATAGGGAGGAGAGGTACCTAGATGATGGAAGAGGTCTCCGTGCTCCTGATGTCTTTGGGTGCAGAGCTGCACCAGATGCTGTAACCTTGCCATGCAGGCAAGGGGAGGTGAGAAGGCAGCCGGACGCATGGTCACCAAATGACGCTGAGTGCTGTCCCAGCTACTGGATGGCAAGTGCGTGGCAGTGAACAGAGCTTTCCTGCCGAGGGGGGGACAGGAGGACTGCAGCGGACTGGGAGCTGTGTTGGGGGGCAGTCCGACAGGCAGAAAGGCGGGAATCTGAGGTGGAGCTAGCTTACATAATAAACCCTGCAGCTGTCCTGGGAGGACAAACGAGGGCATGGTGGAGGGCTGGGGGAGTCCTGTCTGCAGCTGTCCAGGGAGGACAAACGAAGGTATAGTAGAGGGCTGGAGGAGTCCTGTCTGCAGCTGTCCAGGGAGGATAAACGAAGGTATAGTGGAGGGCTGGAGGAGTCCTGTCTGCTGCTGACAGGGAAGATGAGGATGAAGGGGCGAAGAGCGGTGCACACAGGTAAGAGGAGAGGGGCTAAAGTGCTCCGGAGGTGGTTGGAGGAGGGCATTGTCGTGATGGGGGAGCTGGAGTTTCTGGCTGAGCACCAGTCGACTGTGTAGTTTCTTCCTGACAGTGGAGCCCTTCCGAGGAGGGCCCTCTTCCCCATCAGTGTCCTCCTCGTAGAAGGCAAAAGGGTCCAAGAGCTCCCCATCTGGGAGGGGTAGCAGACGGATGCAGGGTGGAGAGGGTGGCAGCTCGTCCAGGCCATTGGAGGCCTTCAGAGCTAGCGAGGGCACAGTTATGTTAAGAGCCACTGACTCCAGGTGAGGTGTTGAGCGCATCTCCTCCAATGCATTGTGTTTCTTCCTCCGCTCCTTCTTGGGGATAAAGCCAAGGACTTGGAGGTGGCTGTTACAGTATCTGTGGAACAAACACACCTTTAACATGCTGTTTCACAACTATGACAGATACATCAATCACAAAGACCTGACGTCTTCTGTGGCGAGGACAGCTTCTACTGGAACGCCACACCCACCTGCGGTCCTCAGACTTGGGGATGGGGTTGGTGCATCGTTGGCTGTTGTACTTGGCCACATATTCACATTGCTTGAAGGGAGCGGTCTTATCCTCCAGGACATGACGGATACAGAAGGCATAGCCATTGAGTCTGCGCTGCTTGCAGAGCTTTGGGCTGTATGAGCACAATGGCTTATTGTCCACCTCCGAGAAGTGGATGTGTTTGCCCTCATACATCACGTGACTCTGGTCCTTGAGAACATCAGCTGATGGGAGAGGGAGAAAGCAAGGAAAACCATGAGTCTTACATTATGCACAGTAATTACTGAGACTGCCCTGAATATGCAAACAAGACAAAAACAGACCAAGGGTACAGATTGAAATAAGCATTTACAGCTCCTCTGACTCTATAGTTTGACTGTTGCTAGCAAGAACTTAACATGCACAATTCAGGCAACTAATTAAGAATGTGGTAAAGAAAATAGTCTACTAGTGTAAAAAAAAAAAGTTTCAAACAAACATGCATACATGACTAAAACATTAGGAAGATGTTCTAAGAAATCAAGGGTGAAATTGGAAATGTCAAGATACACCTCTGTGGCATATGACTTCATCTTAAATGTGTTTTTGATCCAATGATGTAAGGGATATTTCTGGCTTACCACCCCCAGGTTTAGAATTTAGACTGTACGCTTTCCCAAACATGTGGCTACTGTCAATTCAAGCGCCCATGATGCAGCGTCAGACTGGGGTTTTCTGTTACATGCAAATGCAGGATACAGACACGGACTGTACAGTACTGTCACAATGTAATTTGCCAAACGAAGGGTAATACAGTAGTGTGTCCACGTAACATTGAATTAAATGTGTCTCTCGTAAAAACATAGCTATTAGCTAGCTCTATAGCTAACGTTATGATTCAATCTGGAGGAATTGCATAGCTAACTAGGTAAACTAAATGCATTAAAACGTGCAGACTTGAGCAAATTTACATCACGAGTTAGCTGTGCAAGTGAGTATTTGTTTAGCAAATAATTAGCTGACTACACAGAACAATGAACTTTGCATAACTAGGTACCTACTAGTTATCAAAACAAATAGTTCGGTTATTTTCCTACTTACTACCTAACGTTAGCTAGCATAGATAACCTAGTTAGGTAAAGTTAACAAACCCGAGCTAGTTAACGTTAGCTACCTAGATTTTGTGTAGTTGTTCCCTTGCTAACTAAATAGCTACATTCTGGCAAATTTGCAATAATCCGAAAACAGAGTATAGGCATTGGACAACAAGTAGATGTGGTTAACGTATACATTAACATCATACAATAAAACGACCTTATAAAAATGGCAATTTTAGCCTGCTACGGTCTAGTGATAGGTAGCTAACTAGTTAGCACATTAGCTAGCTACGCTAAAAACACAAGTAGCGGTAGCCAGGAAACGGAAACATCAAGACATAGAAGATTTCTATGAAATATGATGGGGAATTTACAATAATTTTTTAGTGTATTTGGAAATAGTTAAAAATATAAAAAGTACTTAAGATGAGGATTTCACGACAATCAAACCGCCTAATTTGTGGCAAATAGGAAAACAAAGGGAGAGGCACAGAGGCTCTTTCAAAAAGGCCTTAAACTAAATATTGCCCGCAAGTCATCCGGTCATTTTCTGTTTAAGAAAATGAATACATTTAGGTGAATAACGAAACGTTGTGAATATATGTATATAATAAAACAACTCCGTAACTATCATAATCATATGTTGTGTGATACAGATAACGATCAAAAGTTAAACATTTAACATGAAACGATAAGGCCTATCAGACCTAGTAACCCTAGGGCCTCGAGTAGCAAAGTCGTCCCGTCTAGTCCTGCGCCATAAGCGGCCTCTCCAAAAATTGATGTCGAGGCTTCACTTACCTTCAATTTGTATAGGCTGTGTAAGGTATTCGCTCCTGATAGAGTAGAAGTGCCTATTACAACCAGCTCGCCTATTTGTGCATCGATATTCGATATTTTAGGTAACTAATAATGCTCCTATCTGAATGCAATATCATTGAAAATACTGATGCATGTAAATGTAGATTATCCACAGCAAACATTAGCAGGTGGGAGCTGCTGAGGATTTTAGATTAGTCCACAGCAGACTCCTCACAGCACCACTACAGGCACTGCGGGGACATGACAACAGTCCACAGTCCAACAACAACCTCTCTACCATATTGGAAATTCAACTTTGTATAAGCTACAGCAGGGAAGAAATACAATGTTATGTCTTGTCGACTGCATGCATGGCAATGCTGATTGAAGGGTATAGTAGCTATAGTTATGTACTTTTAAATAAGTGAAATGTCCCTGCTTATATCAACATGGTTTAGAAACTCTTATATAACACATGTCAAATTCCTATCTGGCAACGGGCTTATGTCACATTCTTTATGAATGGTTCTCTACTCTGGCTGCAACACTGTTGCTCAATGCTGATGCAGCACGTGACCATCTCCTACTAAACACTTGGAACGCTAAAACATTATAGGAACACAGTTTAAGGCCCTATACTCCTAAGGCCCTACATCCCACATTTGTCGTATTCTTTCCCCAAGGATAGTATTTAAAAGTTATTGTTTTTTTTTTTTACTTTCTTGCCTTAATGATTTGAAAGGCACATGTTACCAGCTCAATTTGACCATACTACATGCATTTGTGGGTGTGTGACTATAAACACGTATTTAATGAAGGCATTACAATTTAGTCAATTTGATCCTATTTCAACAGTGTAATACAAATATTTGTAATCACTGGTATAAACTGTGCTATAATAATAATGACACATAAGATATTCCACTGTGATAGATTGTGCTGACCAATGTCTCTATACAGGCTTTATCTAAAGATTAAGAACATGTTGATATTTACCATTTATTACTACTGAAGAAAAATAGATTTCTTAAATAGTTTATTGTGTACATTATCTACAAAGCAGCATATTCTCAATAGTCATTGGGGAAAATACAATCTTTACACAATTCACAGCTGTAATATACATACAGGAAATAAACTATGCAGCTGGAAGACTGAAAGGTGCTTGTACTGCATTTGGTCAATAAGGAATGAGGAAGTTGGTTCTCAAACCTCCTAAGGGACCCCCAGACGCTTTACAATGTTGTTGTAGCTCTGAACTAGCTCACCTGATTCAATTAGTCGAGGGCTTGATGATTAGTTGACAAGTTCAATCAGGTGTGCTAGCTCTGGAATAGATCAAATGGATGGAAGGGCTGTGCGTCCTGAGGCTAGGTTTAAGAACCACTGCTGTATAGGGATGGGAGTTGTGCGTATAGCGTACAGGAAGTCGTGCGTATATAGCGTACAGGAAGTTGTGCATATAAGGTGAGAGAGGAATAGGCATCTATAAGAATGACTTTACTGCATAATAAATATGTGTCTACGGATGTTTAACAGCTATTTTTTATAAGTGAGGATTGGATAGGTACTGTATCTATCGCATTGACTTTACAGAAAACATTCAAGTAATTGTCCAGTGAAATTCTCACTTTTAAAAGTTCATATTTTGTTAACTCATACCCAAATAATGTTGTTGAATCATATGTGGCCAAAGCATAAATTGGATTTTTAAAAACATGTAAAAAACCCACCTCAAACTTGTATTTTATTTTTATTTTATTGAACCTTTATTTAACTAGGCAAGTCAAACCAACCGTTTCAAAAATGCTTGTTATTTCCTGATAGAGGATGTTTTCCTCCTGAAGAGGATGAGCTGGCCAATCAGCGGTTTACTCTAATGAATATTTTTATGACTGGTATATGCCCAGACTCTTCTGTTGTTGGGGTATGCCCACACCATTCCAACACAGAAACACTGCTTTTTAACGTAATTAATTACACTTTTTTGGAAGGAAATCTATTTCACTCTCATATGGTACAAAAAAAGGGAGCTACCCCCTATTTCCCCCCCCCCCCCATCCACATCGATGGGACGGCAGTGGAGAAGGTGGGAAGTTTTAAGTTCCTCGGTGTACATATGACCGACAAACTTGAAATGGTCCACGCACACAGACGCGGTGTGAACAGGCAGTGGCTCGGGTGGTTGTTGTCCTTGATTATCTTTTTGGCCTTTCTGTGACATCGGGTGCTGTAGGTGTCAGGGAGGGCAGGTAGTTTTCCCCCAGTGATGCGTTGTGCAGACCGCACCACCCTCTGGAGAGCCTTGCAGTTGAGGGCGGTGCAGTTGCCATACCAGGCTTGGATACAGCCCGACAGGATGTTCTTGATTGTGCATCTGTAAAAGTTTGTCAGGCTTTTGGGAAACAAGCCAAAAGGAGGCTGAAGACACATTCTCTGTGTGGGTGGATCATTTCAGTTTGTCTGTGCTGTGTACGCCGAGAAAATGTATACTTTCCACCTTCTCCACTGCTGTGTGGATAGGGTGCTGCTCCCACTGCTGTTTCCTGAAGTCCACGATCATCTCCTTTGTTTTATTGACGTTGAGTGATAGTTGAACAGGCTGGAATCTATTACAATGACACTGTATGGCATATAATAACATTTCTATGGATGTATGTAGGCCTCAGAGTTATTTCTGTCTGTGTGAGTTGGATAGACAGCTTGTACATGTAGAGAGGAATGACCTGGAAAACAGATCTTAAGCATATGGATGGCTCCTCTATAGCTTGGGCTCCTTCAGTCACAGCCTACACACACTTAGCCATGGTCTGACAGGCTCTGCTGATTGAATCTGTAGACAAGAGGGATATTTTAACACAACCAGTGCTTGAGTTGGGCAGGAGCTCGGAGCCGAGTACCAGTACCTGAAATGTTCTACTGCTTGAGCTCCTGTTCCTCTTATAGAGTATTATCTCAAAAGTATTGTGGATCTCCTGCACCTAAATGTAAACAGTACCGGCACCTATTTCAGTCCAAGTCAAGCACTGAACACAACATTCACATACAGTAGTAAAGACAGACAGAGTCAGATGATGTTGGTTCAATTATTAGAATTCCATTTCTTCTTCTTTTTCTGTGAGCTCAATGCACCATCGCACCGCTTATCTTAAGATAAATTAGATCCAGACTGAACTGTGCAATGTAGTAAGGAGTTGTAGTTTCCAACATGCCAATATTCTACGTAGTATTGTGCATAAAACGTGGTAATTAACTACAATGACTAGGGTTGCACATTTTGGGTAATATTCAGAGGTGGAAACTTTCTGTGGGAATTAATGGAAATATATGCAAATTCATATCAATACCATTTAAATGTAAATGTTTTTTTGCATTGGATATATTTACCATATCATATGGAGACAGAAACATAAACCTTTTACCTCATCATAAGTAGACATAATTGCAAAAAATGTAATCCTTCCAATAGAAATAAAATAAAATAAACATTTAGTTACAAATTTAACTTTAAATAAATGAGTTGACTCTTCACATGGGATGATTTCACTGAACAACAAAAGAAAGGGAATATTGAATTATCCCCAACGATCCATTGCATCTGTAAAATTATAGTCGAGAAACTAAAGCTTTGGTTGTCTTCCTCTCAGGCTTCCATGTCTTCTCCCTGGACCTCCTCAATGTCCACCTCTTGAACATCAAACTCTGAGGCTTCATCTTCACTGTCACTTTCCAACCTTGTTGAGGATGGCTCATTGTCAGGCTCAAAAAGCCTCACATTTTCCCAGAATGCCACCAATTCTTCAACCCTTGTATTGGTCAGCGTGTTGAGGGCTTTGGAGTGTGTGTTCCCAAACAAGGACCAGTTGCGCTCAATTCCTGCTAATTGAGTCTCCGCAGGTTCTTGTGGTATTGGGATTCTCTTGGCTCCAGCGACACAATCCATCGATTAACTGGTCTACTGATGCCATCGTGGCCTTGAGCCCGTTCTGCCACGCCCACTGCCTGAAATCCTCTCTGCCTGCCCCGGAACATCTTCCTGGGGGCTTGGAGATTGTCCCGAACCTCTCCGCCATTCCCACGGAGTATCAGGACCTCCGGGAGGGGTTCAGTACGACCCGGGCCATTTCGCTTCCAGAACACTGACCGGTACCCAAGGAGGTTAAGCCAGATACGCTGGCACGCCACTATAGCCCCGCGGCTACACCCCCAGAAGCCGAGACATTTCCCCCATGCTCCAAAATCAATAGCCCCTCTGCTGTTTGTCCTCTGTTGCCCCGTACCCTCATTATACTTCCTACTTTTCATGTGTCTAGATGTAAACCCATGTCTCACAGCCCTTTGTCTCCTGTTTCCAGGCCCACCCCTCTCCCCCGTCTCATCGACGTCCAACAGGCTTACAGGGTGAGACGTCGGGGCAGGGGATTCCAGTACCTGGTTGACTGAGAGGGTTATGGCCCGGAGGAGAGTTGCTGGGTCTCCGCTAGGGACATCCTGGACCCAGGTCACATCTCTGAATTCCAACACCGACACCCCGGTCAGCCAGGTGGTGTCCCCAGTGTGTGTGTGTGTGTGTGTGTGTGTGGGGGGGTACTGTCACACCCTGATCTGTTTCACCTGTCCTTGTTTGACCCCCCTCCTCCCCAGGTGTCGCCCATCTTCCCCACTTATCTCCTGCCTATGTTTCTGTCTGTCTGTGCCAGTTCGTCTTGTTTGTTCAAGTCAACCAGCATTTTGTCTCAGCTCCTGCTTTTCCCCAGTCTCTCTTCTTCTTGTCCTCCTGGTTTTGAACCCTGCCGTCCTGTACCTTGGCACCACTACTCTGGATTTCCGACCTCTGCCTGACCTGACCCTGGGCCTGCCTGCCGTCCTGTACCTTGGCACCACTACTCTGGATTTCCGACCTCTGCCTGACCTGACCCTGGGCCTGCCTGCCGTCCTGTACCTTGGCACCACTACTCTGGATTTCCGACCTCTGCCTGACCTGACCCTGGGCCTGCATGCCGTCCTGTACCTTGGCCCCACTACTCTGGATTATTGACCCCTGCCTGACTTGACTTGTCGTTTGCCTGCTCCTGTTGTTGCAATAAACATTGTTACTTCAACACAGTCTGCACTTGGGTCTTACCTTACACCCGATACTCATTAGTGTGCAAGATCTTGAGAATCAGTTGAACATGTGATGGAAGAATGCACTGTGCATGCAGAGGGTTGCAATTCCATTGAATTGGGGAAAGTTTAACCAAAATATGGCACAAGACCTAGAATTACCTAATGTGTATCCCACAAAAGGTTCACTAATCACTTGGCTACCTGCCGCCCCAAAATTGAATTCTGTAACACAGAATAAAATAATTAATAAAAGTCCCATGATGGTAGTGACTGCCCGTTACTGCGTATTAACCATAGTTTATTCACACGACTTTAATCAAATATTTCACTTGTGTAGGTTATATTACATTTGTTTGATTTGATTACTTTATTATTTAGTCTCTTCTCTATAAAGCTGCTGTCTGGGGGAAAAACAACTATTTTGTAGTTCAAAGTAAATAAGGCATACTTGTATGACTGCTGAATACCAACTATCAATCACTTAGATCATATTTTCAGGTAGAGATTCATTTTGCTTAAATTCATCCAAAAAGTTTTAGCTTTAGAGCGTTGGGCCAGTAAATCGAAAGGTTGCTGGATCGAATCCTCGAGCTGACAAGGTATAAATCTGTCGTTCTGCCCCTGAACAAGGCAGTTAATCCACTGTTCCCCGGTAGGCTGTCAGTGTAAATAAGAATTAGTTCTTAACTGACTTGCCAAGTTAAATAAAGGTTACATTTTTAAAAATTCAACCCACATAATGCATAGTTAATTTAATGTTTAAAAATACATGATCTAAACCGAAATCCGTGATTATCTTTTAATAATCGAACCGAAACCGACCTCAAAAAGCACTAATCGCTCTGCACTACTCACCTGTCATGTAAAAGTTTCGAACTCTGAGCTGTGGAGGGACCAGAGGCTCTGTGAGGACAGTTTGATTCACATCCTGCGGTAGAAGACAGACATTATTATTTAACAACCTCACTAACCATAGGGATGAGAGAATAATGTCAAAATAACAGTAACATGTTTATAGGAGGGGGTTTCCTTAGGCCAACTATGTCCGTCATTAGAGGACCACTAACTATATTCTGTATGGCGCTCCAGGGAGGGGAGAGGGGTGTGTGTGGGTGTACTATCATCATAGCGCAAACCTCCGCCAATCTGTCACCCACCTCATCCATGGTGTCATAGAGCAATGTCACTCCAGCAAGCTTTAGGGTAACCCCCGCCCCCGCAACAATGATACTAACTCATGAAATTACTACTGAACACATTCACTGACTAGTGTGGTGAAACATTAGTTTACCTCAGATATGGCAGAATGATCTTCCAACCCTGCCGGGCCATGCCTGGAGCAGTCACAGCCAGCCTGGTCTGCTGGTCGCGCCCCTCAGTGTTCACATAGGTGCTACATTTCTCTGTGTACGCTGCTCCAGGGAGAATGATGTCAGCCATCGCCGCCCCAGCGCCTCCATGGTGCCCTGTGTAGAGGTCTGAAACTAAAAATACATTCAGTCTGACACAAGACTCAATTAAAGATCATGGATATTAATTCTAAGTGCTGCACATCTGATCATGTTTTTTTGTGTATCTGTTGTGGAAGAGCGTTGCAGCCAGCATCCGCCCCAAGGAGGAACAGGAAATGGTGACAGATAAACAAAGAGGGAGTTGGCTATGAAAACTGAGCTGTCAATAGCATTTTATAAAATTCACCAATCTAAATGTGAGATCAGGTACAGTAGTAGATATTAGCTGTGAAGCACATTGAGAACCTTCCAGCATTCTCCTACTCCACTGCTGGCATTATGAGCAATGGTGGACACGGCTGCGTTTATAGCGGCTCCATTCCTCTCTCTGCAGAGAACCACTACAGGATGCTTTGCCTTGGCAAGAACCTAGGAACAAGATTTGTAATAATTGTTGACATAGTGAATTCTCTATGACTACACTTAGTGACCAACCATCAGACATGTGTAAATAATAGATGATTACCTTAGAAAAGGGTTGGTCCCAGAAACTATTTCCTGCAGGACCTTAGCAGACTCCCCCAGATAATCGTACGTGTAGGTCAGATCCACCTCCTGCCCCACCAAGGCCACCTACAGCTTGTTGTGAAGCCAACTACCAGGGGTACATGAAGTATCCATAGAATACCACCAGTCACGTTTCAGATTTATAGTTTCCACTTAAAGAGAGAGTGTAAATCAGGAGCTGGAAGCAGTTATTTACATGCAAATTGATATGCCAGTGATTTTCGACAGCACTTAAATCCCATCCCGACCTCCCAGCTATACCTCTTTCTGATGCGTGCGTTGAAAAGTGGTGCCTCATAGTGTGGGTTGGTGCCAACTAGGAGCAGCCAACCAGCCTCTTCAATGCCAGCGGTGCAGGAATTCAGAAGGTAGTTTGAGCGCAGGTCAAATCTAAAGGAAATAGAACCCAGATCAGGAATGTTCCACTGTTCCCCTCAGGCTCGGCCAGTGTTTCCCCTATATTCATTTAGCAATTGCGCTAGCATCCTAGTTGTTCCTGTAGACTTCCAGTCATTGCGCTAACGCTAGTTAGCAATGGCTTGCGAAACTACCTTCAAATTGATGGAGGTTATGATATCGTGAAGGACCTTGAGCGTGGCTAAGGTGCACCCATGACCAGCTCTGAAACCAGATTGCACAGCGGAGAAGGTACGGTGGGATTCGAAATGGTCGGTAATCTGTTTGTTGACTTGGCTTTAGAAGACCTTGGAAAGGCAGGGTAGGATGGATATAGGTCTATAACAGTTTGGGTCTAGAGTGTCTCCCCCTTTGAAGAGGGGAATGACCGCAGCAGCTTTCCAATCTTTGGGAATCTCAGACGATATGAAAAAGAGGTTGAACAGGCTAGTAATAGGGGTTGCAACAATTTTGGCAGATAATTTTTTAGAAAGAAAGGGTCCAGATTGTCTAGCCCGGCTGATTTGTAGGGGTCCAGATTTTGCAGCTCTTTCAGAACATCAGCTGACTGGATTTGAGAGAAGGAGAAATGGGGAAGGCTTGGGCAAGTTGCTGTGGGGGGTGCAGGGCTGTTGACCGGGGTAGGGTTAGCCAGGTGGAAAGCATGGCCAGTCGTAGAAAAATGCTTATTGAAATTCTTAATTAGAGTGGATTTATCAGTGGTGAAAGTGTTTCCTATCTTCGGTGTAGTGGGCAGCTGGGAGGAGGTGTTCTTATTCTCCATGGACTTTACAGTGTCCCAGAACTTTTTTGAGTTAGTGTTGCAGGAAGCAAATTTCTGCTTGAAAAAGCTAGCCTTGGCTTTTCTAACTGCCGGTTTCTAGCTTCCCTGAATAGCTGCATATCACGGGGGCTGTTCGATGCTAATGCAGAACGCCATAGGATGTTTTTGTGTTGGTTAAGGGCAGTCAGGTCTGGGGAGATCCAAGGGCTATATCTGTTCCTGGTTATACATTTCTTGAATGGGGCATGCTTATTTAAGATGGTTAGGAATGCATTTAAAAAAAATAACCAGGCATCCTCTACTGACAGGATGAGATCAATATCCTTCCAGGATACCCCGGCCAGGTCGATTAGAAAGGCCTGCTCGCTGAAGTGTTTCAGGGAGCGTTTGACAGTGATGAGTGGAGGTCGTTTGACCGCTGACCCATTACGGATGCAGGCAATGAGGCAGTGATCGCTGAGATCTTGGTTGAAGACAGCAGAGGTGTATTTAGAGGGCAAGTTGGTTAGGATGATATCTATGAGGGTGCCCGTGTTTATGGCTTTGGGGAGGTACCTGGTAGGTTCATTGATAATTTGTGTGAGATTGAGGGCATCAAACTTAGATTGTAGGATGGCTGGGGTGTTAAGCATGTTCCAGTTTAGGTCGGCTAGCAGCACGAGCTCTGAAGATAGATGGGGAGAAATCAGTTCACATATGGTGTCCAGTGCACAGCTGGGGGAAGAGGGTGGTCTATAGCAGGCGGCAACTGTGAGAGACTTGTTTTTAGAGAGGTGGATTTTTAAAAGTAGAAGCTCGAATTGTTTGGGTACAGATCTGGATAGTAAGACAGAACTCTGCAGGCTATCTCTGCAGTAGATTGCAACACCGCCCCTTTGGCAGTTCTATCTTGTCGGAAAATGTTATAGTTAGGGATGGAAATGTCAGGGTTTTTGGTGGTCTTCCTGAGCCAGGATTCAGACACGGCTAGGATATCCGGGTTGGCAGAGTGTGCTAGGGCAGTGAATAAAACAAACTTAGGGAGGAGGCTTCTAATGTTAGCATGCATGAAACCAAGGCTTTTACGGTTACAGAATTCAACAAATGATAGCGCCTGGAGAATGGGAATGGAGCTAGGCACTGCAGGGCCTGGATTAACCTCCACATCACCAGAGGAACAGAGGAGGAGTAGGATAAGGGTATGGCTAAAGGCTAAAATAACTGGTTGTCTAGTATGTTCAGAATAGAGAGTAAAATGAGTAGATTTCTGGGCACGGTAGAATAGATTCAAGGCATAACGTACAGACAAATGTATGGTAGGATGTGAGTACAGTGGTGGTAAACCTGTGCATAGAGTGACGATGAAAGAGATATTGTCCTTAGAAATATAATTTAAACCAGGTGATGTCACCGCATGTGTGGTAGGTGGAACTGAAGTGTTTAAATAAGGCGTATTGAGCAGGGCTAGAGGCTCTACAATGAAATAAGGCAATAAATATTAACCAAAACAGCAATGGACAAGGCATATTGATGTTAGCGAGAGGCATGAGTTGCCGAGTGATCATAGGAGTCCAGTGAGTGGCTTCAGGCAGCTTGCGGGCCAGGGCTAGCAAGCTAACAGAAGGACCTTGGAGGGACGTCGTGACGGAAGAAAGTCTGTTGTGGCCCCCTCGTGCTGTTACGTTGGCAGATGGATCAGCAGGGCTCCGTGTGGTAAACCAGGCCAATTGGCAGAATAGGTATAGTGACCAGAGAATTTGTCCGATGGGCCTCTTAAGCTAACAGCCCGATGTGCTCTGGACAGCTAGCAGGCCGCGGCTAGCATGCTAGCGGATGGGATTTCAGGGGATGAAGAGACGGCGGAGCCAGTTGAGAAAAACCCCATCGGGCGAATCACGTCGGTGGTCCAGTCGTGACGAGTCGTCATGGGTCCAAGCCAGTTGGCAAAAAGAGGTATTGTAGCCCAAGTAGTGGCTGATGGACCTCTTTGGCTAGTCGGGAGATGGGCCTAGCAAGGCTAGCTCCAGGCTAATTGGTTATTGCTTCGGGACAGTGACGTTAGCCAGGAGTGGCAACTCGAATAGCAGCTAGCTAGCTGCGATGATCCAGGTGAAAGAAAAAAAAAGTTCAGAGCTTGCGGTAGGAATCCTGAGATATGGGGAAAAATAAGTCAGAATTGCCCTGATTTGAGTGCAGACTGACTTGAGTTGTCAGTGCTAGTTAGCTGGCTAGCTTCTGTTGGGGTTCCGGTTCAGGCGACGGATCAGCAGGGCTCCATATGGTGGGTATAGTGGCCAAAGAATTTGTCCGATGGGTCTCTTAAACTAACAGTCCGATGTACTTTAGACAGCTAGCGGGACGTGGCTAACTAGTAGCCAGTTAGCTGGTAGCCAGTCAGCTGGCTAGCTTTTGATGAGTTGATGAGTTCTTAAGTATAAAAATAGCAGATCTGTACCACATTGGGTGAGGCGGGTTGCAGGAGAGTATATTCAGTCCGTAGATAGAAAGTGATATTAAAATATTAAATATATATACAACAAAAAAACAAGGAAAAACAATGTTTACAAGGGACAGGAAGGGCAAGACAAAAACACACGTCCGACTGCTACGCCATCTTAGAGAAGGTCTATATACTACTACTTGGACTCTATTCCAAGAGCCGATTTGTACTGTATACACAACAGAGTGCACATACCTGGTCTCCCAGGGACAGGAAGTGAGGGCATATGGCTTGGAAGTCAATGCTCCCACAGGGCGTATGTCAATCACATTCCCAGACAGCGCAGACATGAACATCTTCTCCACATGAATGCCAATCTGCAGGTCACTGGCAAAGCTACAAAGGGGAAAAACCTTATTTGGCGCATAGATCTCTGTCCCCTTTGAAATTCTTGGTAATAATTAGGTGTTGCCCTCTATAATGAATGCTTCCAAGGTGGACCATACTATGATTACTAGCCTGACTCACCGGACACAGTGGGTGGCTGGATACAGCGGGTCATGACGGTCTTGATGAAGGGACCAATGTTCTTGTCCTCCACAGCTCTCTTGCTCTCTAAGAAGCGGCTCCGGTCACTGGTCCCGCACAGAACAGCACACAATGGCAACATGTTCCTTTAAGAAGTCCAATGCCAAAAACCTTGTTGCCAGTCCCTCCCAGAGGCTGAACCATCATCATGATTAACCAGTCCCTCCCACAGGCTGAACCATCATCATGACTAACCAGTCCCTCCCACAGGCTGAACCATCATCATGACTAACCAGTCCCTCCCAGAGGCTGAACCATCATCATGACTAACCAGTCCCTCCCACAGGCTGAACCATCATCATGACTAACCAGTCCCTCCCACAGGCTGAACCATCATCATGACTAACCAGTCCCTCCCACAGGCTGAACCATCATCATGACTAACCAGTCCCTCCCACAGGCTGAACCATCATCATGACTAACCAGTCCCTCCCACAGGCTGAACCATCATCATGACTAACCAGTCCCTCCCACAGGCTGAACCATCATCATGACTAACCAGTCCCTCCCACAGGCTGAACCATCATCATGACTAACCAGTCCCTCCCACAGGCTGAACCATCATCATGACTAACCAGTCCCTCCCACAGGCTGAACCATCATCATGACTAACCAGTCCCTCCCACAGGCTGAACCATCATCATGACTAACCAGTCCCTCCCACAGGCTGAACCATCATCATGACTAACCAGTCCCTCCCACGGGATGAACCATCATCATGACTAATCTCTAAATGAGGCTTAGAAGCTTTAGGAAACAATGATGTTACGTTTTTACATGAAGGTCACATTCTCCCCCCGGGTCACAGGTTGGGCAGTCTAAAGTGTGATTGGCCAACTGAAACTCCATAACACCCTGGCTACCGGAAGATGTAGGTAAAAGTTATGAAAAACACTATAATACTGGTGATTATCACCAAATAAGAAGGTAATGCAAACATCACTATAGAGAAACAGATTATCAAAGGGATTATGTATTTGCAGTTGATTCTGACTACTATTACTTATCTTGTCAAGAGTCGGTTCAAATGTTCCAACCCTTCAGGGCTAATGAGTGGCACAACGGTCTAACGCACTGCATCTCAGTGATAGAGGCGTCACTACAGACCCTGGTTCGATCCTGGGCTGTATCACAACTCATAGTTCAAATCAAATCAAATTTTATTTGTCACATACACATGGTTAGCAGATGTTAGTGCGAGTGTAGCGAAATGCTTGTGCTTCTAGTTCCGACAATGCAGTAATAACCAACAAGTAATCTAACTAACAATTCCAAAACTACTGTCTTATACACAGTGTAAGGGGATAAAGAATATGTACATAAGGATATATGAATGAGTGACGGTACAGGGCAGCATACAGTAGATGGTATCGAGTACAGTATATACATATGAGATGAGTATGTAGACAAAGTAAACAAAGTGGCATAGTTAAAGTGGCTAGTGATACATGTATTACATAAGGATGCAGTCGATGATATAGAGTACAGTATATACGTATGCATATGAGATGAATAATGTAGGGTAAGTAACATTATATAAGGTAGCATTGTTTAAAGTGGCTAGTGATATATTTACATCATTTCCCATCAATTCCCATTATTAAAGTGGCTGGAGTTGGGTCAGTGTCAATGTCAGTGTGTTGGCAGCAGCCACTCAATGTTAGTGGTGGCTGTTTAACAGTCTGATGGCCTTGAGATAGAAGCTGTTTTTCAGTCTCTCGGTCCCAGCTTTGATGCACCTGTACTGACCTCGCCTTCTGGATGATAGCGGGTGAACAGGCAGTGGCTCGGGTGGTTGATGTCCTTGATGATCTTTATGGCCTTCCTGTAACATCGGGTGGTGTAGGTGTCCTGGAGGGCAGGTAGTTTGCCCCCGGTGATGCGTTGTGCAGACCTCACTACCCTCTGGAGAACCTTACGGTTGAGGGCGGAGCAGTTGCCGTACCAGGCGGTGATACAGCCCGCCAGGATGCTCTCGATTGTGCATCTGTAGAAGTTTGTGAGTGCTTTTGGTGACAAGCCGAATTTCTTCAGCCTCCTGAGGTTGAAGAGGCGCTGCTGCCCCTTCTTCACGACGCTGTCTGTGTGAGTGGACCAATTCAGTTTGTCTGTGATGTGTATGCCGAGGAACTTAAACTTGCTACCCTCTCCACTACTGTTCCATCGATGTGGATAGGGGGGTGTTCCCTCTGCTGTTTCCTGAAGTCCACAATCATCTCCTTAGTTTTGTTGACGTTGAGTGTGAGGTTATTTTCCTGACACCACACTCCGAGGGCCCTCACCTCCTCCCTGTAGGCCGTCTCGTCGTTGTTGGTAATCAAGCCTACCACTGTTGTGTCGTCCGCAAACTTGATGATTGAGTTGGAGGCGTGCGTGGCCACGCAGTCGTGTGTGAACAGGGAGTACAGGAGAGGGCTCAGAACGCACCCTTGTGGGGCCCCAGTGTTGAGGATCAGCGGGGAGGAGATGTTGTTGCCTACCCTCACCACCTGGGGGCGGCCCGTCAGGAAGTCCAGTACCCAGTTGCACAGGGCGGGGTCGAGACCCAGGGTCTCGAGCTTGATGACGAGCTTGGAGGGTACTATGGTGTTGAATGCCGAGCTGTAGTCGATGAGCAGCATTCTCACATAGGTATTCCTCTTGTCCAGATGGGTTAGGGCAGTGTGCAGTGTGGTTGAGATTGCATCGTCTGTGGACCTATTTGGGCGGTAAGCATATTGGAGTGGGTCTAGGGTGTCAGGTAGGGTGGAGGTGATATGGTCCTTGACTAGTCTCTCAAAGCACTTCATGATGACGGAAGTGAGTGCTACGGGGCGGTAGTCGTTTAGCTCAGTTACCTTAGCTTTCTTGGGAACAGGAACAATTACATTTTACATTACATTTAAGTCATATAGCAGACGCTCTTATCCAGAGCGACTTACAAATTGGTGCTTTCACCTTATGACATCCAGTGGAACAGCCACTTTACAATAGTGCATCTAGGTCTTTTAAGGGGGGGGGGGAGGTGAGAAGGATTACTTTATCCTATCCTAGGTATTCCTTAAAGAGGTGGGGTTTCAGGTGTCTCCGGAAGGTGGTGATTGACTCCGCTGTCCTGGCGTCGTGAGGGAGTTTGTTCCACCATTGGGGGGCCAGAGCAGCGAACAGTTTTGACTGGGCTGAGCGGGAACTGTACTTCCTCAGTGGTAGGGAGGCGAGCAGGCCAGAGGTGGATGAACGCAGTGCCCTTGTTTGGGTGTAGGGCCTGATCAGAGCCTGGAGGTACTGAGGTGCCGTTCCCCTCCCAGCTCCGTAGGCAAGCACCATGGTCTTGTAGCGGATGCGAGCTTCAACTGGAAGCCAGTGGAGAGAGCGGAGGAGCGGGGTGACGTGAGAGAACTTGGGAAGGTTGAACACCAGACGGGCTGCGGCGTTCTGGATGAGTTGTAGGGGTTTAATGGCACAGGCAGGGAGCCCAGCCAACAGCGAGTTGCAGTAATCTAGACGGGAGATGACAAGTGCCTGGATTAGGACCTGCGCCGCTTCCTGTGTGAGGCAGGGTCGTACTCTGCGGATGTTGTAGAGCATGAACCTACAGGAACGGGCCACCGCCTTGATGTTATTTGAGAACGACAGGGTGTTGTCCAGGATCACGCCAAGGTTCTTAGCGCTCTGGGACGAGACACAATGGAGTTGTCAACCGTGATGGCGAGATCATGGAACGGGCAGTCCTTCCCGGGAGGAAGAGCAGCTCCGTCTTGCCGAGGTTCAGCTTGAGGTGATGGTCCGTCATCCACACTGATATGTCTGCCAGACATGCCGAGATGCGATTCGCCACCTGGTCGTCAGAAGGGGAAAGGAGAAGATTAATTGTGTGTCGTCTGCATAGCAATGATAGGAGAGACCATGTGAGGTTATGACAGAGCCAAGTGACTTGGTGTATAGCGAGAATAGGAGAGGGCCTAGAACAGAGCCCTGGGGGACACCAGTGGTGAGAGCACGTGGTGAGGAGAGACGGATTCTCGCCACGCCACCTGGTAGGAGCGACCTGTCAGGTAGGACGCAATCCAAGCGTGGGCCGCGCCGGAGATGCCCAACTCGGAGAGGGTGGAGAGGAGGATCTGATGGTTCACAGTATCGAAGGCAGCCAATAGGTCTAGAAGGATGAGAGCAGAGGAGAGAGAGTTAGCTTTAGCAGTGCGGAGCGCTCCGTGATACAGAGAAGAGCAGTCTCAGTTGAATGACTAGTCTTGAAACCTGACTGATTTGGATCAAGAAGGTCATTCTGAGAGAGATAGCGGGAGAGCTGGCCAAGGACGGCACGTTCAAGAGTTTTGGAGAGAAAAGAAAGAAGGGATACTGGTCTGTAGTTGTTGACATCGGAGGGATCGAGTGTAGGTTTTTTCAGAAGGGGGTGCAACTCTCGCTCTCTTGAAGACGGGAGGGACGTAGCCAGCGGTCAGGGATGAGTTGATGAGCGAGGTGAGGTAAGGGAGAAGGTCACCGGAGATGGTCTGGAGAAGAGAGGAGGGGATAGGGTCAAGCGGGCAGGTTGTTGGGCGGCCGGCCGTCACAAGACGCGAGATGTCATCTGGAGAGAGAGGGGAGAAAGAGGTCAGAGCACAGGGTAGGGCAGTGTGAGCAGAACCAGCGGTGTCGTTTGACTTAGCAAACGAGGATCGGATGTCGTCGACCTTCTTTTCAAAATGGTTGACGAAGTCATCTGCAGAGAGGAGGAGGGGGGAGGGGAGGAGGATTCGAGAGGGAGGAGAAGGTGGCAAAGAGCTTCCTAGGGTTAGAGGCAGATGCTTGGAATTTAGAGTGGTAGAAAGTGGCTTTAGCAGCAGAGACAGAGTAGGAAAATGTAGAGAGGAGGGAGTGAAAGGATGCCAGGTCCGCAGGGAGGCGAGTTTTCCTCCATTTCCGCTCGGCTGCCCGGAGCCCTGTTCTGTGAGCTCGCAATGAGTCGTCGAGCCACGGAGCGGGAGGGGAGGACCGAGCCGGCCTGGAGGATAGGGGACATAGAGAGTCAAAGGATGCAGAAAGGGAGGAGAGGAGGGTTGAGGAGGCAGAATCAGTAGATAGGTTGGAGAAGGTTTGAGCAGAGGGAAGAGATGATAGGATGGAAGAGGAGAGAGTAGCGGGGGAGAGAGAGCGAAGGTTGGGACGGCGCGATACCATCCGAGTAGGGGCAGTGTGGGAAGTGTTGGATGAGAGCGAGAGGGAAAAGGATACAAGGTAGTGGTCGGAGACTTGGAGGGGAGTTGCAATGAGGTTAGTGGAGGAACAGCATCTAGTAAAGATGAGGTTGAGCGTATTGCCTGCCTTGTGAGTAGGGGGAAGGTGAGAGGGTGAGGCAAAAAGAGGAGAGGAGTGGAAAGAAGGAGGCAGAGAGGAATGAGTCAAAGGTAGACGTGGGGAGGTTAAAGTCGCCCAGAACTGTGAGAGGTGAGCCGTCCTCAGGAAAGGAGCTTATCAAGGCATCAAGCTCATTGATGAACTCTCCGAGGAACCTGGAGGGCGATAAATGATAAGGATGTTAAGCTTGAAAGGGCTGGTAACTGTGACAGCATGGAATTCAAAGGAGGCGATAGACAGATGGGTAAGGGGAGAAAGAGAGAATGACCACTTGGGAGAGATGAGGATCCCGGTGCCACCACCCCGCTGACCAGAAGCTCTCGGGTGTGCGAGAGCACGTGGGCGGACGAAGAGAGAGCAGTAGGAGTAGCGGTGTTGTCTGTGGTGATCCATGTTTCCGTCAGAGCCAAGAAGTCGAGGGACTGGAGGGAGACATAGGCGGAGATGAACTCTGCCTTGTTGGCCGCAGATCGGCAGTTCCAGAGGCTACCGGAGACCTGGAACTCCACGTGGGTCGTGCGCGCTGGGACCACCAGATTAGGTGGCCGCGGCCATGCGGTGTGGGAGCGTTTGTATGGTCTGTGCAGAGAGGAGAGAACAGGGATAGACAGACACATAGTTGACAGGCTAGAGAAGAGGCTACGCTAATGCAGAGGAGATTGGAATGACAAGTGGACTACACGTCTCGAATGTTCAGAAAGTTAAGCTTACGTAGCAAGAATCTAATTGACTAAAATGATTAAAATGATACAGTACTGCTGAGGTAGGCTAGCTGCGTTGTTGACACTACCCTAATCAAGTCGTTCCGTTGAGTGTGAAGTTTCTACAATGCTGCTTTTCGGGGGCTAGCTGGCTAGCTAGCAGTGTTGGTTACGTTGCGTTGCGTTAGGAGAACGACAATAGCTGGCTAGCTAACCTAGAAAATCGCTCTAGACTACACAATTATCTTTGAAACAAAGACGGCTATGTAGCTAGCTATGTAGCTAGCTACGATCAAACAAATCACACCGTTGGGACTGTAATGAAATGAAATGAAAATATGATACTACCTGTGGAGCGAAGCGGAATGCGACCGGAATACGAAAGTTCTATTCATAAGACGTTGGCTGGCTATTGGCTAGCTAGGAGTGTCTCCTACGTTAAGGACGACAAAATAGCTGGCTAGCTAACCTCGGTAAATTAAGATAATCACTCTAAGACTACACACTCTAACTACACAATTATCTTGGATACGAAGACAGCAAAGACAACTATGTAGCTAGCTAATACTACACTAATCAAGTTGTTCAGTTGAGTGTGATAGTTACTACAGTGCTACGGTAGACGGTGAACGTGTTGGGCAGATAGGAGACGACGAAATACGATAATTACGCAATTATCTTTGATACAACGACGACTATGTAGCTAGCTAAGAAGAAATTGCTAAGATTAGACAAATCAGACCGTTGTACTATAATGAAATGTAATGAAATGTAATGAAAAAGTTATACAACCTGCAGACCGAAGCGCGGATGCGACCGGCTCGCTCCAACCCGAAAGTTGCTATACGACGCCATCGTCACTATAAAAAACTGAACTAGTGCCCCAAACCCAGTGGCACACAATGGTGGCACTCTTGAAGCATGTGGGAACAGCAGACTGGTATAGGGATTGATTGAATATGTCCGTAAACACACCGGCCAGCTGGTCTGCGCATGCTCTGAGGGCGCGGCTGGGGATGCCGTCTGGGCCTGCAGCCTTGCGAGGGTTAACACGTTTAAATGTCTTACTCACCTCAGTGAAGGAGAGACCGCATGTTTTCGTTGCAGGCCGTGTCAGTGGCACTGTATTGTCCTCAAAGCGGGCAAAAAAGTTATTTAGTCTGCCTGGGAGCAAGACATCCTGGTCCGTGACTGGGCTGGGTTTCTTCTTGTAGTCCGTGATTGACTGTAGACCCTGCCACATGCCTCTTGTGTCTGAGCCGTTGAATTGAGATTCTACTTTGTCTCTGTACTGACGCTTAGCTTGTTTGATAGCCTTGCGGAGGGAATAGCTGCACTGTTTGTATTCGGTCATGTTACCAGACACCTTGCCCTGATTAAAAGCAGTGGTTCGCGCTTTCAGTTTCACGCGAATGCTGTCATCAATCCACGGTTTCTGGTTAGGGAATGTTTTTATTGTTGCTATGGGAACGACATCTTCAACGCACGTTCTAATGAACTCGCACACCGAATCAGCGTATTCGTCAATATTGTTATCTGACGCAATACGAAACATGTCCCAGTCCACGTGATGGAAGCAGTCTTGGAGTGTGGAGTCAGCTTGGTCGGACCAGTGTTGGACAGACCTCAGCGTGGGAGCCTCTTGTTTAAGTTTCTGTCTGTAGGCAGGGATCAACAAAATGGAGTCGTGGTCAGCTTTTCTGAAAGGGGGGCGGGGCAGGGCCTTATATGCGTCGCGGAAGTTAGAGTAACAATGATCCAGGGTTTTACCACCCCTGGTTGCGCAATCGATATGCTGATAAAATTTAGGGAGTCTTGTTTTCAGATTAGCTTTGTTAAAATCCCCAGCTACAATGAATGCAGCCTCCGGATAAATGGTTTCCAGTTTGCAAAGAGTTAAATAAAGTTAGTTCAGAGCCATCGATGTGTCTGCTTGGGGGGGGATATATACGGCTGTGATTATAATCGAAGAGAATTCTCTTGGTAGATAATGCGGTCTACATTTGATTGTGAGGAATTCTAAATCAGGTGAACAGAAGGATTTGAGTTCCTGTATGTTTCCTTCATCACACCATGTCTCGTTAGTCATGAGGCATACGCCCCCGCCACTCTTCTTTACCCGTTGGCTGCACCGCCCGGATAGCGTCTCTCCAGTGAGCCATGTTTCCGTGAAGCAGAGAACGTTACAGTCTCTGATGTCCCTCTGGAATGCTACCCTTGCTCGGATTTCATCAACCTTGTTGTCAAAAGACTGGACATTGGCAAGAAGAATGCTAGGGAGTGGTGCACGATGTGCCCGTGTCCGGAGTCTGACCAGAAGACCGCTACGTTTCCCTCTTTTACGAAGTCGTTTTTTGGGGTCGCTGCCTGGAATCAATTCCGTTGGCCTGTTTGTAAGGCAGAACACAGGATCCGCGTCGCGGAAAACATATTCTTGGTCGTACTGATGGTGAGTTGACGCTGATCTTATATTCAGTTGCTCTTCTCGACTGTATGTAATGAAACCTAAGATGACCTGGGGTACTAATGTAAGAAATAACACGTAAAAAAACAAAAAACTGCATAGTTTCCTAGGAACGCGAAGCGAGGCGGCCATCTCTGTCGGCGCCGGAAGTACCACCTGGTAACAGAAGCGAGGAATATGCACTCCCACCTTTTCACATGCCTAAAAAACAAAACAAACAAAAAACTTCAAGAAGCCTGATTTCATTGCCGAAACGGTTACTATCTACAAAAATGAGACAAGATGCTCTATTCTACAGTCAGATACAGTGAGTAGAGCCCCTGCTACCTGCAGCACTGTAGTTTCTGGTTCCACTATGAGTGACTTCCCATCCACACACACCGCCCGGTTACTTCCTGCTTGCTGTAGCTGTACTACAAGCACAGATGACAAACCCCACATCGTCTGCATCCTTGTATCAGAAATCACACTGCGTCTCACACAATGACGTCGGCTTTATTAGTATCCCCAGTACATCACGCGTTAGTTAAATGTGAAGTGTACCATCACAATAAAAGGTAGTCTTAACAAACCACCTATACTAAATTGAGCAGATCTGATGTCACCATTTCGGCAACGGCCTGGCACCTATTCTCATTCCCTCCTTGGTTCATCTGTAATCTTGCAGATAATCCAGGAATGGAATAAGGGACAACATCGGCACACTTCTTACTCCTGCAGCTATGATAACAGATCATGATAATAATAATAATAATAATAATAATAATGCTACTAATGCTAATAATATGAATAATAATGTGAATAATACTAATAATAATAATAATGATAATGATAATAATAATATGAATAATAATACCAAGAATAATAATCATGCCGATAATGCTAATAATACTAACAAGACTGCTAATAATGCTAATAATACCAATGCGGATAATGCTAATAATAATAATAATACTGCTAATAATGCTAATAATAATAATAATAATGCTAATGATGCTAATAATAACAATGCTAATAATACTAGTAATAATGCTAATAACGCTAATGATAATACTAATAATAATGCTAATAATGCTAATGATAATAATAATAATGAAAACTGTTGTGCTGCTTTTTGACTGTAACACCAGTGTTATACTAGCAGGGTAATATGAATGGTAATTCACCCCCTCTCTACTCTTGCTCAGTGGTACCCAGAACTATATATGTGACCTCTTGGTTACGGTGACACCGTTCTGCCGAAGACACCCAAAGCCCAAGATGCCCGACCCTTTCTGGAAGGGGCTGTAGCCCTGCTTGGAAAATTTAGCCTACATTTGCTATTGGTTGAGACGCATGGCTCATTCTAGCTAGGTATGTCAGGGTGGGCAATTGGAAATGTGAATCGGGCCAAATTGGAGGTAATAATGCAATAAGTAATAGTTTATTGAGATGCATGAATACACCACACCAGGCTTACATTAGGCTGTAGCCTACAAATAGCTATACTATGTGGTTGTAGGCTAAAGCCTACTGAAAATTATTGTTGTTTCTCCTGAACTGGCCGAATGCACAGAGCTATCCTTCAGCATCAAATGATTGGAAGGGAGATACAGTTTGGACTTTCACAGATAAAACATGAATAATTATTATTCATGATTAACAGGGATGATGGATTATTGGAAGTTGGTAGCATATGCCTAACTTAGTGTTTGAGGGTATTAAAAATATTACATTTTCTTGAAAATACGTTGCAATTGGAGGATGCATTTTATGCATATTCTATAATGATAGGCTATTCAATTATCTATGTCTGTCTGTAAAAAATGTTGATTGAAGAAATGTTCATAAAAATACATTTAAAAAAGAGCACTCCCTTACCTAAAAAAAATGACACTACACTAGTGTACACTAGTGTATACACATGTATGTTATTCTAGGGAAATTGTGATTATTATTATCATTATCTCGTCGAATAAGACATGGGAGATGACGAATTTTGGCAAAGAGATTTATTTATAGACTAATACAAAAATCAGTATTGGATTTAGTTACGGGCGACATGGGTAGGGCGGCATCTTGCTGGTGGCAGCATGGGGCGATGTGCCTGCCAGAATCCCCCCCCCCCCCCCCTTCGCGTTCTTCATTGCTGCGACTTGCTAGTTGAGATTTCTGCTCTTCACTCCATTGTCAGTTTAGCCTACATTTCCCTGATCTTAGTAGCAGAAAGCATTTTTGCCTGTAGTTTTCAGTTTGGCTATTTGTTTCAAGTGTATGTGGCGGTTCTAGCTTGTATGGCGTCCTGAGCGAACCCCCCTCTTCAGTGCACGGACCCCCCTCCCATGTTACCCGTACCTAAATCCAGTACTGATTTGTATTAGTCTATAAATAAATCTATTTGACAAAATTCGTGTTTCTCTCCCATGTCTTATTCAACTAGTACTTTTTAAAGTGTAAGGATAATAATTCAGCCATAGTTGTTCTGAAATGTTTATTGTTTGCCAACATTTTACTCCCTCCTCTATGTTTAATATAACACACATACATTAATTATTCATTTCGGTTGCCTATCCTGATGTGAAGTTTGTTCTACAGAAAGTATTTGACTCTAGCCACAAAATTAAGGAAATTAGAAGGGGTTGGGGGGTGGGGGGTTCTGGCAGGGGGAGATTTTCGGCACAACACCGGCCTGCATAGATGGGAACACTCGGGTATATCCTGCATGGATTGGTAAATTGGTAAATGCACTAACTTTGTCGACCAAGGTAAAGGCAGTTTCAAGTTGGATATTCAATGGATATTCACGCTTTCAAACCTCAGTAGCTTTCAAACCACTTGAGCCACAGACTCCAAATAAGTGTCATGATGTTGGAAACATTGCACAGGTCTTATTTTCACGATTTGGACATTCATTCGCTTTCCAAAGCTAATAAACATGTGGAAATGTGAGCAGCATTTTGTATTCCTAGTTGAATTAGTTAGGGAGCGTAAACAAAGTACAAACCTTTTTACATTTGAAATTCAATAGCTCCTTGGTCAATGGACCTACTTGACTCAAACAAGGTTCAGAGTGTCCACTGACTACCCTTCTATATTGCACACCCTTTAATTTGTCCATTTTCGTCACACACGTTTTCACATTCATTTTTCTAACTTTCTCATTTCAATAGCTCCTTGGTCATGTGACCTACTGGACTCAAACAAGGTTCACAATGAACACTCAGTGGGCCTACACATTACACACCCTTCAGTTTGTCCATTTTCATCTCACACATATACATTTTTTTTCCATTTATAATTTCAATAGCTCCTTGTTCATGTGACCTACTGACTTCAAACAAGGTTCAGAATGTACACGGACTGGCGGAGACGGGTGCCGCGAGGCATCCAGTGCGGTAACGCGACTGATCCCTGAGAAGCTGGCGGGAGCCCCGGGGAACTCTGGACGTGCACCAGGCCCATCTCGCAGATCTCCCCAGCTACGGCGTTCGCCGGCCCCTAACATTGTAGGTGGGGAGGTCTCCTCTACGCTCACTAGGCTCGAGGTGGAGACTAAACCCATTAGCCCCGCAGTGATAGGGCGTTGCATGGATCTAGCTCATGCCCTACGAAGTGGGGAGAGGTATCTCCAGCTTGTCTGGGGAGGGAGGCCTACATCTGATGTGGGTAGTACCATCCACACCCATTGATTTGCTGCTGAACCATAAAACGGACGGCAGACGCCTAGGTTTCCACTGGGCACAGATCACTGAATGTCAACTTGATGAAATTCAAAGGAGCACAGGGTGACCCGTGGGGTGACTGTGACCCCTCATGTCAAAGTGAGGAATATGATGGACCACTGGTAAAGGTGGTTCCTATGGTTCTGTCCCAGAGGGCTGACTGGGAAAGCAAATGATTGAAAGGGGATGATTATTTTCTGTTGCTTCTTCCGACACCCGGTTGATGGTGCCGCTAGATACTGCGAGGGGTATTTGGTTCTCAAGCCTATAAGTATTGCGCTGGCACTTGATGTCGATTGGGTGTAAAAAAAAAACAACTGTTAAAGTCCGCAGAAAGTTAGTAGAGGCAATTGATGTCCAGTTTGTACAGAAAAGCCTCTGATGATACCACCGGGTGTGACTCAGGGGCTGGGGGCAGACTTAGTCTCTGGGCGGGTCACCAGGTGCACAGACCTTGATTCAGGTTACCAGGTGCACAATGAGGCCTCCATCAAGGCGGGGGGCACTCCGAGTCCAAGCGGGGCGGGGGGCCGGACTTGGGGGCAGCACTCAGGGCATGGAGTTTGGAGTGGGGACTTCAGTCTGTGAGCAGAAAGGGTCACCAGGTGCACAGAGCCTGTTTCGGGTCACCAGGAGCACAGAGCCTGTTTCGGGTCACCAGGTGCATAGAGCCTGTTTCGGGTCACCAGGTGCATAGAGCCTGTTTCGGGTCACCAGGTGCACAGAGCCTGTTTCGGGTTACCAGGAGCACAGAGCCTGTTTCGGGTCACCAGGAGCACAGAGCCTGTTACGGGTTACCAGGTGTACGTGGTTCCTGACGGTAGGACTATAGACGTCTTAGGGGAGTAAGCTATACTCCAAGGCCAAGGGAGAGGGGTGTTGACCGGGTAGGGAGAGTAGGTGTGGAGGCCTGGAGGTCTGTAGTTCCAGGGAGTAAGCTTTACACTCTCAGGCCCAGGGAGAGGGCAGGCAGGCAGGGAGGGTAGGCTAAGAGGCCAGGAGTCAGAGGTCACCAGGTCAATGGAGGAATGCCTTGAGACCAGAAGGCCCAAGTGAATAGGTGTGTGAGTGACACTGTCCTTCAGGGGGGCAGAGCAGGCAAATTAATGTAAAATCGTGTGAGATGAAAATGGACAAACAAATCAAATCAAATTGTATTTGTCACATACACATGGCTAGCAGATGTTAATGCGAGTATAGCGGAATGCTTGTGCTTCTAGTTCCGACAATGCAGTAGTAACCAACGAGTAATCTAACCTAACTATTCCACAACTGCTACCTTATACACACAAGTGTAAAGGGATAAAGAATATGTACATAAAGATATATGAATGGGTGATGGTACAGAACGGCATAGGCAAGATGCAGTAGATGGTTTCGAGTACAGTATATACATATGAGATGAGTAATGTAGGGTATGTAAACATAAAAGTGGCATAGTTTAAAGTGGCTAGTTATATACATAAAGATGGCAAGATGCAGTAGGTGGTATAGAGTACAGTATATACATATGAGATGAGTAATGTAGGGTATGTAAACATTATATTAAGTGGCATTGTTTAAAGTGGCTAGTGATACATTTTTTAAAGTGTTTTTTAAAGTGGCTCGAGTTGAGTCAATATGTTGGCAGCAGCCACTCAATGTTAGTGGTGGCTATTTAACAGTCTGATGGCCTTGAGATAGAAGCTGTTTTTCAGTCTCTCGGGCCCTGCTTTGATGCACCTGTACTGACCTCGCCTTCTGGATGATAGCAGGGTGAACAGACAGTGGCTCGGGTGGTTGTTGTCCTTGATGATCTTTATGGCCTTCCTGTGACATCGGGTAGTGTAGGTGTCCTGGAGGGCAGGTAGTTTGCCCCCGGTGATGCGTTGTGCAGACCTCACTACCCTCTGGAGAGCCTTACGGTTGTGGGCGGAGCAGTTGCCGTACCAGGCGGCGATACAGCCCAACAGGATGCTCTTGATTGTGCATCTGTAGAAGTTTGTGAGTGCTTTTGGTGACAAGCCGAATTTCTTCAGCCTCCTGAGGTTGAAGAGGCGCTGCTGCGCCTTCTTCACAACGCTGTCTGTGTGGGTGGACCAATCCAGTTTGTCCGTGATGTGTACGCCGAAGAACTTAAAACTTACTACCCTCTCCACTACTGTCCCATCGATGTGGATAGGAGGGTGCTCCCTCTGCTGTTTCCTGAAGTCCACGATCATCTCCTTTGTTTTGTTGACGTTGAGTGTGAAGTTATTTTCCTGACCCCACACTCCGAGGGACCTCACCTCCTCCCTGTAGGCCATCTCGTCGTTAATCAAGCCTACCACTGTAGTGTCGTCCGCAAACTTGATGATTGAGTTGGAGGCGTGCATGGCCACGCAGTCGTGGGTGAACAGGGAGTACAGGCCTGGGCTCAGAACGCACCCTTGTGGAGCCCGAGTGTTGAGGATCAGCGGGGTGGAGATGTTGTTACCTACTCTCACCACCTGGGGGCGGGCCGTCAGGAAGTCCAGTTCCCAGTTACACAGGCGACGTTGTTTAGGCGATTGCGTAGTCTGTGGACCTATTGATGACGAGTTTGGAGGGTACTATGGTGTTAAATGCTGAGCTGTAGTCGATGAACAGCATTCTCAAGTAGGTATTCCTCTTGTCCAGATGGGTTAGGGCAGTGTGCAGTGTGGTTGCGATTGCGTAGTCTGTGGACCTATTGGGGCGGAAAGCAAATCGGAGTCGGTCTAGGGTGTCAGGTAGGGTGGAGGTGATATGGTCCTTGACTAGTCTCTCAAAGCACTTCATGAAGTGAGTGCTACGGGGCGGTAGTCGTTTAGCTCAGTTACCTTAGCTTTCTTGGGAATAGGAACAATGGCAGCACTCTTGAAGCACGAGGGGACAGCAGACTGGGATAAGGATTGATTGAATATGTCCGTAAACACACCAGCCAGCTGGTCTGCGCATTCTCTGAGGACGCGGCTGGGGATGCCGTCTGGGCCTGCAGCCTTGCGAGGGTTAACACGTTTAAATGTTTTACTCACGTCGGCTGCAGTGAAGGAGAGTGCCCAGGTTTTGGTAGCGGGCCGTGTCAGTGGCACTGTATTGTCCTCAAAGCGAACAAAGAAGTTATTTAGTCTGCCTGGGAGCAAGACATCCAAATCAAATCAAATCAAATCACATTTTATTTGTCACATACACATGGTTAGCAGATGTTAATGCGAGTGTAGCGAAATGCTTGTGCTTCTAGTTCCGACAATGCAGTGATAACCAACAAGTAATCTAACTAACAATTCTAAAACTACTGTCTTATACACAGTGTAAGGGGATAAAGAATATGTACATAAGGATATATGAGTGAGTGATGGTACAGAGCAGCATACAGTAGATGGTATCGAGTACAGTATATACATATGAGATGAGTATGTAGACAAAGTAAACAAAGTGGCATAGTTAAAGTGGCTAGTGATACATGTATTACATAAGGATGCAGTCGATGATGTAGAGTACAGTATATACGTATGCATATGAGATGAATAATGTAGGGTAAGTAACATTATATAAGGTAGCATTGTTTAAAGTGGCTAGTGATATATTTACATCATTTCCCATCAATTCCCATTATTAAAGTGGCTGGAGTTGGGTCAGTGTCAATGACAGTGTGTTGGCAGCAGCCACTCAATGGTGGCTGTTTAACAGTCTGATAGCCTTGAGATAGAAGCTGTTTTTCAGTCTCTCAGTCCCAGCTTTGATGCACCTGTACTGACCTCGCCTTCTGGATGATAACGGGGTGAACAGGCAGTGGTTCGGGTGGTTGATGTCCTTGATGATCTTTATGGCCTTCCTGTAACATCGGGTGGTGTAGGTGTCCTGGAGGGCAGGTAGTTTGCCCCGGTGATGTGTTGTGCAGACCTCACTACCCTCTGGAGAGCCTTACGGTTGAGGCGGAGCAGTTGCCGTACCAGGCGGTGATACAGCCCGCCAGGATGCTCTCGATTGTGCATCTGTAGAAGTTTGTGAGTGCTTTTGGTGACAAGCCGAATTTCTTCAGCCTCCTGAGGTTGAAAGGCGCTGCTGCGCCTTCTTCACGACGCTGTCAGTGTGAGTGGACCAATTCAGTTTGTCTGTGATGTGTATGCCGAGGAACTTAAAACTTGCTACCCTCTCCACTACTGTTCCATCGATGTGGATAGGGGTGTTCCCTCTGCTGTTTCCTGAAGTCCACAATCATCTCCTTAGTTTTGTTGACGTTGAGTGTGAGGTTATTTTCCTGACACCACACTCCGAGGGCCCTCACCTCCTCCCTGTAGGCCGTCTCGTCGTTGTTGGTAATCAAGCCTACCACTGTTGTGTCGTCCGCAAACTTGATGATTGAGTTGGAGGCGTGCGTGGCCACGCAGTCGTGGGTGAACAGGGAGTACAGGAGAGGGCTCAGAACGCACCCTTGTGGGGCCCCGTGTTGAGGATCAGCGGGGAGGAGATGTTGTTGCCTACCCTCACCACCTGGGGGCGGCCCGTCAGGAAGTCCAGTACCCAGTTGCACAGGGCGGGGTCGAGACCCAGGGTCTCGAGCTTGATGGCGAGCTTGGAGGGTACTATGGTGTTGAATGCCGAGCTGTAGTCGATGAACAGCATTCTCACATAGGTATTCCTCTTGTCCAGGTGGGTTAGGGCAGTGTGCAGTGTGGTTGAGATTGCATCGTCTGTGGACCTATTTGGGCGGTAAGCAAATTGGAGTGGGTCTAGGGTGTCAGGTAGGGTGGAGGTGATATGGTCCTTGACTAGTCTCTCAAAGCACTTCATGATGACGGAAGTGAGTGCTACGGGGCGGTAGTCGTTTAGCTCAGTTACCTTAGCTTTCTTGGGAACAGGAACAATGGTGGCCCTCTTGAAGCATGTGGGAACAGCAGACTGGTATAGGGATTGATTGAATATGTCCGTAAACACACCGGCCAGCTGGTCTGCGCATGCTCTGAGGGCGCGGCTGGGGATGCCGTCTGGGCCTGCAGCCTTGCGAGGGTTAACACGTTTAAATGTCTTACTCACCTCGGCTGCAGTGAAGGAGAGACCGCATGTTTTCGTTGCAGGCCGTGTCAGTGGCACTGTATTGTCCTCAAAGCGGGCAAAAAAGTTATTTAGTCTGCCTGGGAGCAAGACATCCTGGTCCGTGACTGGGCTGGGTTTCTTCTTGTAGTCCGTGATTGACTGTAGACCCTGCCACATGCCTCTTGTGTCTGAGCCATTGAATTGAGATTCCACTTTGTCTCTGTACTGACCTTAGCTTGTTTAATAGCCTTGCGGAGGGAATAGCTGCATTGTTTATATTCGGACATGTTACCAGACACCTTGCCCTGATTAAAAGCAGTGGTTCGCGCTTTCAGTTTCATTCTGGTTTGGGAATGTTTTTATCGTTGCTATGGGAACGACATCTTCGACGCATGTTCTAATGAACTCTCCTGGTCCGCAACGGGGCTGCCACATACCTCTTGTGTCTGAGCCGTTGAATTGCGACTCTACTTTGTCTCTATACTGACGCTTAGCTTGTTTGATTGCCTTGCGGAGGGAATAGCTACACTGTTTGTATTCGGTCATGTTTCAGGTCACCTTGCCCTGGTTAAAAGCAGTGGTTCGCGCTTTCAGTTTCATGCAAATGCTGCCATCAATCCACGGTTTCTGGTTTGGAAATGTTTTAATAGTTGCTATGGGTACGACATCGCCAATGCACTTTCTAATGAACTCGCTCACCGAATCAGCGCATTCGTCTATGTTGTTGTTGGACGCAATGCGAAACATATCCCAATCCACATGATCGAAGCGGTCTTGAAGCGTGGAATCAGATTGGTCGGACCAGCGCTGAACAGACCTGAGCGCGGGAGCTTCCTCTTTTAGTTTCTGTCTCTAGGCTGGAAGCAACAAAATGGAGTTGTGGTCAGCTTTTCCGAAAGGAGGGCGGGGGAAGGCCTTATATGCGTCACGGAAGTTAGAATAACAATGATCCAAGGTTTTACCAGCCCTGGATGCACAATCAATATGCTGATACAATTTATGGAGTCTTGTTTTCAGATTAGCCTTGTTAAAATCCCAAGCTACAATGATTGCAGCCTCAGGATATGTGGTTTCCAGTTTGCATAGAGTCAAATAAAGTTAGTTCAGGGCCATCGATGTGTCTGCTTGGGGGGGAATATATACGGCTGTGATTATAATCGAAGAGAATTCTCTTGGTAGACTGTGCACTGCGCCCTGGCCCGCCACAGGAGTCGCTGGTGCGCGATGAGACAAGGATATCCCTACCGGCCAAGCCCTCCCTAACCCGGACGATGCTAGGCCAAATGTGCGTCGCCCCACTGACCTCCCGGTCGCGGCCGGTTGCGACAGAGCCTGGGCGCGAACCCAGAGTCTTTGTATGTTTTCATGGAAAACAATGACATTTCTAACTGACCCCAAACTTGTGAACGGTAGTGTACATGTTGTTTATGGTCGTGTACATGTTGTTTCCTACTCCCCAACACTGCTATCTAATCGATAAATTGCCATATCTCTATGAATGCATTATCTACCAATAGTGAACACAGCTACTCAACAATAAACATTTTAGTATTTTTAATTAACCACAACTACTCAACAATAAACATAGTGAACATGTTAGTAGTGTTTTTAATATGTTAATTAGTCTACTGGTCATTTCTTTGCATGTCATGTGAGAGAATTTCAGACGTTCTCACTGGCTGAGCAATTCATTTCCATCAATGACTTGCAGAATTATTTTGCTTCACTGAGATGCAATTGATTTTCATTCCTATCTATATTCAATTCAAATTGTGCCGAAATCTCAGATTAAATGTCCAAAAACCCTAATCTTGTTTCATTCATTCCAAATGATTTTTTATTTAACAATTCCATCCATTTGCCAGTTAAATAAATCTGAATCAAATGTCAACAGCCCACTTTTCCAAGCATTGCATCAATATATTTGTGAGGACAGACACTGGGAGACGAGAAGCAAGTACAAGGAGTGAATATTGAATAAATAACCGACATGACACTAATCAAGGACGGCGTCTGGACAGGGGGAACAAAACAACATTAATGCTGACACAGGGATGAAACTGAGGAATAGACAGATATAGGGGAGGCAATCAATAAGTGATGGAGTCCAGGTGAGTCCAAGGAAACGCTGATGCACGTAACGATGGTGACAGGTGTGCGTAATGATGGGCCGCCTGGCGAGCTTGAGCACCAGAGAGGGGGAGTGGGGGCAGGCGTCACAATATTGATGGAAGAAATGGGGGTAATTAACAAACAATGATACAGTTGATGTTCTTTGAGGCCATGGTCCCAGATGTGGACTTCACTCAACCAAACTCAAGTCATCTCGGTTTGTTTGCTATGGGGGGGTTTTGGCAATAACAGGAAATAGCTGCATTTACATTGTCAACAACTGGACTGAACTTCAGGAAGCCAGCAGTTAGGACTAAGTGAGGTACTGTTTCAAGTTATATTGTCACGTGCACAAGTACAGCGAAACGCCTTTATTGGAAATGCACATCTGTGAGAGTGGAGAGCGGCAACACTCTCTCTAGCTAGACCTGAATAGGTGTTAGGTATTCAGGTCTTGTGTTTCCTGCTTTCATCAACTATGTGTGTAGTATTTTCATTCCATCTACAGGGTATTGTAACCATAATTGAGGTTACAGGCAATATACCGTTGATCCTGTTAGATTGAGCACCACTCTATATAACGGCACTTCTGGCACTGCGTCTGTATAACACAGAAGGAATACATATTAACACCCACTACCAATACCGAGAAGGGACTGGATTCATTGTTTATTCCTTTGACTCAAGTATATTACAATTAACAAGTCAATTGCATGCCAGATTTCCCTCATATATTTCAAATTCCCACAAAAAAGAATTGCACACAGTGATTGACAATGTGAACACTATTAGAAAATGTAATTTAAACATTGAGATTAATTTATACGCTTAATATAATTACAACATAAAAAGAACGGCCTAATAGAATTTGTCTCATGTGTACAGCAGCCATATAATAACAGAGTACACTACAACAGCAAATCAACTGGTAATGGGAAACTTTTCAACGTAACAAGAAAGAGAAGGACTAAATTCCCGTCAGGGTTAAACTTGGATTTGTTTGATGACCGAAATCTAAATACAAAAGTGTTTATGAAAATGGTAGATCTGCTTCTAATCATTCCTGTTCCAGAGACAGTCTGTTCCAGAGGCAGTCTGTTCCAGAGACAGTCTGTTCCAGAGACAGTCTGTTCCAGAGACAGTCTGTTCCAGAGACAGTGGGGAAGGGTGGCCTCCTTTCCTATTAGTCTTCGGGGTAAATAGGATCAGATACTTCTTTTTAAAATCATTAAATAAAGTTGCTTCTTTTCCCCTGTGCAAGTTATACTTTTAGTGTATGTCTTTACTCAAGTTTTCCTATGAGGGCACTCAAACAGACCTTGGCACTCAAACAGACCTTGGCACTCAAAGTAATTGCTACTTGGAAGTATCCAACTCAAACAACTAGCACAAATGTTACACTAAGTAAAATATAAAATAAGTCACATTTGGACTAAAAGAATGGTCAGGCTGGTTCTTTTAGGTCAAATGGCAGTTTCTGACGGTTTCTGCTATAGGTAACTGTGGGATTAGATCAGTATAATCAAACAGTTGATGATTCTGTGGGATCCTGTGGTGCACTGATGTATGGAGCTCTTATGTCAGCTACAGGCACTAATTCAGTTGCAGAAATGGACTGGTTGAGCTCCCGCAAAGAACTCTTTGTGATGTCCAGACACGAGCGTTTCAGGAGCTGGCGAACCTTCTTACCCACCAGCACGTAGATGAAGGGGTTGACGCAGCTGTTGAAATAGGCTAAGCTCGTAGCAAGAGGAAAGCCTGTCTTCAGAACAGCATGTAGGTTCAGTGATGAGTTGAAGGAAAGCTCCATTAAACTAAAGATATGGAATGGTGCCCAGCACAAAAAGAAGGCCAGAATGACAGCTGAAACTGTCTTAGAAAAGCTAGACAGGCTCACAGAAAGGTCAGACTGGTGGACTTTGATTGCCAGGAGAATTCCAGTCACACAGACAGCACTGAAGGGCAGTAAGAAGCACACTGCTGTACGGATGACCACCAACGTAATGTGTCTCACAGCAGCTGTATGTCTATCCTGGACATTAAAGTTGTTGAAGCACATCACCCGGTCACGGTAACTCACAGTGTCACGGAATATCAGGGTAGGGAGGCTCAGTAGAGCAGACACCCCCCACACAGAGCCACATACGATCCAGGCTCGCCATACACTGCGACACCTCTGAGACCAGCTAAGGTGAATCAACGAGACATACCTGTCTAGACTGAGCATTGTGAGAAAGAGCACACTGGCATACATGTTCATCACAGACACAAAGGAGTTGAGCTTACACATGACCAGGCCAAAGCCCCAGTGGAAGTCTCGGAGGACGTAGTCGACAGAGAAGGGTAAAAAGAGCACAAACACAAAATCTGCCATAGCCATGTTCAGCAACCAGACACTGTTCACTGTCCGTTTGCTTTTAAATGCCAACACCCATATGACTGTTCCATTTCCAGTGACGCCGAGCACAAATGAAATACTATACATGACGACTGATATGATGTGCATAGCCTCCTTCTGGGAGTATCCGTCTGGGGCATTTTCTTCATCGAAGTCTCCGTACTCCAGATAATCGTAGGTGTAATTGTCGTAGTCCTCCATGGATTTTTCCATTGCTGCAACACTACCTACCATGTGTAAGCAGAGGTCCTGCAAGAATGAGAAAGCAATACATCCTTTTAATATGTGGATTTTATTCAGTAAAACTTTTACAAGTTGCTCTTGTACTTACTGGTGTAGTTTAGAAACAATAATTATTAATTTTAACACAATGTTGTTAATTACTGTGTAACCGCACAAGTATAAGAACTTAATATATGTTACCAGAGTTTCTGTCAACACAACAGCCTACTGTTTTGTCATAGTAGCCCATAAGGTTTTTACCTCATAGATTATTCACCTGAAAGCCCTTGCACTTCTTTGACACAAATGTCCTTGTAATTATCCCGGTCACAGTTCCTCCAGTTGTTTTAGAACAGAGATTGTAAAATACAGCTGGGTTGGTCCTTATCCTGTTAGAGAGTGTCATCATGAGTAAGTCGACTAGAAAAAGAGGGGATGTGGAGTGCCCACACCCTTCACGCACACACACACACACACACACACACACACACACACACACACACACACACACACACACACACACACAACACACACACACACACACACACATACACACACACACACACGCACAAACACACACACACACACACACCCTTCACACACACACACACACACACACACACAAACACAAATACACACACACACACAAAATCAGGAAATCATCCTGCTTGTCTGTTTCTTCTGGGCATTAACATAAACTTGTGACCTTTAAACACAGGAAACCTCCAACCTACACAAATGTGGACAACATGGTGTCTTCAGTCTCAGTTCCTCTAATTTAGACCTTGAAGGTTTATAGTCAGATATAAACTGACGGCAACAGTAGAAACACTTAAAACCCGGTACAACATAATCTTCCATTTAACTGCAGGCCTAATAAAAATGTATTTTGTTTTAAAATAATTTGCCACATGATACAGTATGTGAGCTATGAAACTATTACTAACATAGACATGCGTGGGCTGTGCGTATTCTATAAAATACAGATATTACTGATTGATCAGAAAACGATTACATCTAACATTTTGCGGATGCTGTCCATTTTCCTATGCGTTATCCAACAGCCACGAAAGCCTAGTCTACTTATACAGTAGCCTATATATATATATATATACACATACCTTCCAGTCGCTGAAAGTTACTATGTCCTGCCAATCCTCTCCGAGTTGGAATCACCCAAAATCAAAACTTTTAGAAGTTCAACGGCGTAAACGTAGTTAGGCTACAGCAACTGCCAATACTTTACCATTTGTCTCATTCGGTGATATGTTTCATTGAAATTCCAAACTCCATCCCTATTTTATCACTGGAGTTTGGGTATTGTTCCTGTTCGGGTATCTTCGTTAGTCTGTGCTGTGCATAAACCCGTTACGCCGTAATACATATTGGAGGAGTTGTGTTGTCGTTCAGTAGGCGCGTCCACTGACGCGTCACTTGCGCTGTATAAGAATGAGGAGTACTGGGGTAAAGGAATGCCTTGTGTAAAATTGTACAATCGCTAAACTTGTAGTCTGTCAAAAAAATAAAAGATCGCATGATTTATAGGACAGTTCAGGACGGATTTCCGACTGGTTGACCACTGGCAATGCAATCTCAGAGGTTCTAAGCCCCAACCTACAATGGAACATTTACACAATCTAACCAACCAACATGATTTACTGTAGTGTAGCACATCATACAGGAGCAGCTCAATATACCGAGTCTAAATCAGTCTAAATCAAAAACAAATTTTAAAAAAGACTCCGGTAAGTAACGCTGGTCATCACGAATACAGATATGGCATTATTTGGATGTTTTACAATCACTCCTTATCATCTTGTGCAGATTTTAGATTTGATGTCAAGTATAAGTTACGAAATGAAAATCCTCAGCATTCCAAAGTTGTCTGATTGATTGATGAAGCTAAAAAATCCGTTGGTGCAAATTAAATCTCCAAACGATGTCCTTTAGGTGGAGCACTGCTCACGTATTACCCCCGCTTGCGTCGTGAGATAACAAAACAGGCTTTTCTCTTATCTCCGCCAAGCGACCATCCCACTGCAGACACATTTAGCCCTGAGTGAGGAGCTGTCAGATCCTGCAGGACCATTTACATTTTAGTTGTTTAGCAGACACTCTTATCCAGAGCAACTAGGGTTAAGTGCCTTGCTCATGGGCACATCGACGGGGTAGGATTCAAACCAGCGACCTTTCGGTTACTGGTCTAAAAAAAAACGCTAGACTACCTGACGCCTCATGATAGGGTGTGTGTGTGTGTGTGTGTGTGTGTGTGTGTGTGTGTGTGTGTGTGTGTGTGTGTGAAATTGTTGGACCCATACATTATTTGAACTGGACTTGCTGGGCGCTGTCTTATAAACATGATTGAAATACTGCCTTCTGTGAGCATTTCCTTGACTGCTTAAAGTGCTGTGGACATTAAATCTGAAGGTGCCACGTGTTTTATGCAAAGCTTTATCAAATATTTAAAACACAGAAATGCAGGCAATCATGGACATTGATTGTGTCCTTTGAACTCTAGCCTTAGCGAAGCAGATATACTCTCCCACTAGCTCCGATCGTAAAGCATCTTGTCTGTGTGGGGGATATGTATCACACACACAATTTCCCAATACAGATCGTAGTTTAGTCTAGACTTTGGTCAATCAACAAAATCCCACTAATGTTGCTGCATTTTAATGAACACTCTGTTTAAGGGAAGGACACGATGATTAACAAAAACAATGCCCAATTATTAGCTCTTCAACTGTTAAATAGCTCTTCAACTGTTATGATGTTTATCACTGTGAGATTAGACAGAGATAGGCACTGTGGAGCAGAATACAGTAAACGTATAATAATCAGTCTGTAAAATACATAGGACATACACATTAGCCTACCCACCACATCACAAAACTGCTCACTATTTATTTTGACTATGTAAAATACAATGGGAATCAGGATAGACATGACATGATACACTACAATAGATGAATGCAGTAGTAGGGATGGGAGGCAGTTCAAGCTGATGATCTCTGGGATGCGGCATGCCGGGATATCTTCCCTGTGAAAAAGCACTTGCTTGTACTTTTAAAGCTCGTGCACGAGCCTGTGCTATGTGCGCGCGGGCAAAGCGTGGATTTATATTGAATTGTAAAACACTGCACTTGCGCGGATGCAGCATAGGAGTCTGCTCGTTGGTTTCAGGTGTCTGGCCATCGCCTTCCATTCGCCCCGCGCCCGATGCTGCAAGAGTCATCTCCCACACTGACTGGATACATGAAGACTTTCCCGTAAACGACATCTCCCCCGCTATAACGGGCCGGAAGATAATTACTGCGTTGACGTGTTGATATACATATATTTAAAATATCAAATATGAATCATGCATTTGATATTTCTAGCAAATTTGCTCGTGAGCATCCTTGCAGCCGGACTCCATTCATCCATAGCATCAATCGGTATGTAGCCTACTTGCATGTTCTTAGCCCAGTCAGAACGGTATCAGGTGCATCTAATAACTTGCATGCTCCTTTGTGTCATTATCTGATAGATATGATTGATATGTTAGTTTTTCTCGCTATACTGTTTCTAATTTGTGACGGAAGTGTCTGGCCCGGAGGACAAGTCTTTTTAAGTGACGTTGAGAGAGTGGGCTCAGTATCTTTTTGTTTAGGTTATGAACATGAAATATATCTATATTAACCTGTGAGGAATGTTTGACATGAACTCCTTTTAACTCTAGGCCTACCATTTTGTCCAGTTATTACTGGGTATTTTCCAGAACATTTCAGAGGAGCCAGCAAGAATAGTGCACTCTATATGTGCTCTGGGTCATTAGACACCATTAGACACCATTAGACATGCACCTGTCTGGGGAGTGGACATGACTTTTTATTTCTGTACCAGTGCTATGGCCTAATATCTAAATGTTGCTATGGGTACGCCCATTGGGACTATGCCAGAACGCGAGTGTTCGTTTCGGAGGAGTTAGCAGGATGACACGTCTGTTTATTTTTGAAACTATTGCTGTGGCTCTAATGGTTCCATGTCCTAATATGAAACCAAACTAAAATCAGTGCAAGGCAATAAGATAATGGTGACTAAATTCCAGAGGGGATGAGTCATGAAAAGGAGTTACTATGAGTGTGACGTAAGGAGGACAAATGAGTGTGTGCCGGGGGTTGAAAAGGCAGTTGTTTTCACGAACCAGCTCGGCTTTTATTGTATTGTAATACAAGTATATTTGAACTCACAGGCTCCGGTATTTGAGAATGATTATTGACTGAATATTTCCACGACATTATTAGTACCTCAACGAAGATCAAAACACCTTTTATAAACTGCTGATCTTTGAGATGTTATTTACCAGCATTGACCTTATCAAGGCGCTTATATTATGAATTGAACGGTGCTTTTTCCAATATTAGAATTATATTATATTATGAATTGAACGGTGCTATTTCCAATAGTATAATAATATTCAAGAAAACATAAAGTACTCTACCCGGTCTGTCATATTCAATTGATCTGATTCTTTTTGTTGAAGTCAACTAGAGATTTATGTAATGGAATTTCACATTATTTTGAGTTTTTATAATTGTGTATTTCAATGTAAGCATAGCATTTTGATGAGAATCCCCAGGTATCATTTTTAGGTAGATTGAAAAATGTATATCATAGTTTACTGCCATACCCTGTATACTCAAATGGTCTGAATACACAACATTATACAGCAATATGTACTTCGCTCTCTCCTCTGTATCCAGGAGGAATGGGGAAGTCATGAGCACTTCCTGCAGTAGCAGCATGTTTTATATGATTGACAGGCTTCCTTATGTGGGGGCTATGCAGAGTGCCAACTGACTGTCACATGCTTGTGTGGTGGTGTATCTCCTCTTCTGCACTTTCTCAAGGAGGAGAGAATGAGGTGGTGGAGAGAGACGCAGAAGCATTATTGTCGGAGCGAGAGGCAACTGCAGCAGCGGCCACAGACAACACAAGTCATGTGATCACTTACCCCTCTCGGCTCATCTATTACCTGAAGGAGGACTCAGAGAGCACTTACCATGACCTGGACACCCGGGCTAGAAACCAGGGCACAGAGGGCCATGACCAGGTACGACAACATACCAGACTGATATGCATATGGCCATCCTATTACAGCCTCAGAGTTGCTGTGAGGTTATACTTGTCAATGGAAGTACACTTGTCCACGTTGGCACACTGCATAAAGTAAACTGATGAATGGGTATACTTTGATTGAAATGATAGCCTAGACGGAATCATCAATGAGAACATTGTGAGGGTGATTAACTATTTTACTTGATATGCAAGGGACTTACTTAACTTGGATTGGCAGTGACGTTGGCATGCCATTCCTGACAGTCATTATTACAGTTGCAATTTCTCAATGTAATACCCATGGCTATAAGATTCTAATTATTTGGTTATTAACTAATAATGAATTATAATAATACATTTCATATGTATAGCTCTATATCTACTCTTACCATTATCAAGGGTGACCATTCTCCCAATATACCTACAATTAGAAAGGAAAACAACCTGATAAGAAGAGAAAACAGTGACCTGTGTTTAACATTCTGTCTGTTCCACAGGCAGTCCATCTTGCCCAAGCCAGTTTCCAGTTAGATGCCTTTGGCTCCAAATTTGTACTGGACCTAACGTTAAACAAGTAAGAGCTTTTATCTACCTTAAACCTCACTGTTCTTACTCAATACAGTTTTGTCAGCAGGCTGATATTTTAGCTTATGAAATAGGCATGGGTATTTGCTAACAGTGATGAATATGGGAATTTGGGTGTTGCACTGCTCTTGGTTTTTCATGTTTTACAAGCAAGGAGGTCTTTTTATATGAACTTAAGGAGTCAATTTCTGAGCAGTCTTCCATTTTGAAACAGATCCAGTTTGTGGAACACATCCAACTACAGTTTCTGTTGTCCAGGTCATGGTTACAACAGTAGCCACATTTTGCATGGCTGCCAGGCTATACTCATTGATACGGAGAGCACCATATTGGGCTCAGTGGGACATCTTTAAATCAAAAGTGACAGGCCCCATGATTCCTGGGAGTTCTATGTGAACTCCTGGGAGTTCTAACTAACTAGTAATGAGGTGTATTAAAGGAAGATACCTAATCAGTTGTACAACTGAATGCATTCAACTGAAATGTGTCTTCCACAACCCAACCCCTCTGAATCAGAAAGATGCGGAGGACTGCCTTAATCAACATTCACCACGCCCAAGGAACAGTGGGTTAACTGCCTTGCACAGGGGCAGAACGACAGATTTTTACCTTGTCAGCTCGCGGATTCAATCACGCAACCTTTCAGTTACTGGCCCAACTCTCCTTATCCGCCAGGCTACCTGCCGCCTCATGTGAATGATTCATGCAGGGCCTCACGTAGATAATGGGGTCTGCTATGGCGATTGAACAGGTCATCTTGAGAGAGAGAGACTGCCTGTTTGTCTCATCACTGGTAGACTTCATATTGCGACCACCATCAGTCTTCTCAGCACTGTCACATGAACAATATTAGCTCCTATGACTGTGAACATACATTATGGTGTGGGCTGACTATAACAAGCTAAATTAACACTTATAGAATGAGCATGGCAAATGCATTGTCTTTTCAAGTGAATAGAGGAATTGGGAAGCATGGAGACTCATGGCAGACATTGACTACTGAAGGTGGTGTGGTCTGATGACCATGTGAAGGTGGTGTGGTCTGATGACCATGTGAAGGTGGTGTGGTCTGATGACCATGTGATGGTAGTGTGGTCTGATGACCATGTGAAGGTGGCGTGGTCTGATGACCATGTGAAGGTGGCGTGGTCTGATGACCATGTGATGGTAGTGTGGTCTGATGACCATGTGAAGGTGGTGTGGTCTGATGACCATGTGAAGGTGGTGTGGTCTGATGACCATGTGATGGTAGTGTGGTCTGATGACCATGTGAAGGTAGTGTGGTCTGATGACCATGTGAAGGTGGTGTGGTCTGATGACCATGTGAAGGTAGCGTGGTCTGATGACCATGTGAAGGTGGTGTGGTCTGATGACCATGTGATGGTGGTGTGGTCTGATGACCATGTGATGGTAGCGTGGTCTGATGACCATGTGAAGGTGGTGTGGTCTGATGACCATGTGAAGGTGGTGTGGTCTGATGACCATGTGATGGTAGTGTGGTCTGATGACCATGTGAAGGTAGTGTGGTCTGATGACCATGTGAAGGTGGTGTGGTCTGATGACCATGTGAAGGTAGCGTGGTCTGATGACCATGTGAAGGTGGTGTGGTCTGATGACCATGTGATGGTGGTGTGGTCTGATGACCATGTGATGGTAGCGTGGTCTGATGACCATGTGAAGGTGGTGTGGTCTGATGACCATGTGAAGGTGGTGTGGTCTGATGACCATGTGAAGGTGGTGTGGTCTGATGACCATGTGAAGGTAGTGTGGTCTGATGACCATGTAAAGTGGTGTGGTCTGATGACCATGTGAAGGTAACGTGGTCTGATGACCATGTGAAGGTGGCGTGGTCTGATGACCATGTGAAGGTAGTGTGGTCTGATGACCATGTAAAGGTGGCGTGGTCTGATGACCATGTGATGGTAGTGTGGTCTGATGACCATGTGAAGGTGGTGTGGTCTGATGACCATGTGAAGGTGGTGTGGTCTGATGACCATGTGAAGGTGGTGTGGTCTGATGACCATGTGATGGTGGTGTGGTCTGATGACCATGTGATGGTAGCGTGGTCTGATGACCATGTGAAGATGGTGTGGTCTGATGACCATGTGAAGGTGGTGTGGTCTGATGACCATGTGAAGGTAGTGTGGTCTGATGACCATGTGAAGGTGGTGTGGTCTGATGACCATGTGAAGGTAGTGTGGTCTGATGACCATGTAAAGTGGTGTGGTCTGATGACCATGTGAAGGTAGTGTGGTCTGATGGTCTGATGACCATGTGAAGGTAGTGTGGTCTGATGGTCTGATGACCTTGTGAAGGTAGTGTGGTCTGATGACCATGTGAAGGTGGCGTGGTCTGATGACCATGTGATGGTAGTGTGGTCTGATGACCATGTGAAGGTGGTGTGGTCTGATGACCATGTGAAGGTGGTGTGGTCTGATGACCATGTGAAGGTGGTGTGGTCTGATGACCATGTGAAGGTGGTGTGGTTTGATGACCATGTGAAGGATAGCAGTAGAGATGGGGGAAGTGGTCATGTGGATCAATGCTGTCAGAGGAAGAGGGTTGATGTTCCTGATTGCCAGGGGCCAGATGTTGGCACTCTGTTTGGAGACGTTTGACCATGGGTCCACTATGCCTTAATCACTGTCATTCCAGAGGGAGTAGGGATTGTGGTAGTTTATAGCAATGTAATCTAGAACCATGTAGCTGGGTGTATAGATTAGCACCTGGCCTTCACACACACACACACACACACACACACACACACACACACACACACACACACACACACACACACACACACACACACACACACACACACACACACGCACACACACACACACATACACAGTAAACTACAGCAGGAAGCATGTAGAGACATGAGGGGTTGATGTCCTGTCCCTGACCTGAGAACTTAACCATCTCCGGTCCTCACAACACATACTAGTTTGGATGTTACTGTCAGTCCCAACACTCACAATTACACAACAGGCTTTGAACAATGGGGTTTAAGCAAGAACACAAGTGTTTTTTTGATCAGATAATAATTAGACAACGACCTGGGCGGCGGGGCAGCAGGTAGCCTAGCGGTTAAGAGCGTTGGGCCAGTAACCGAAAGGTCGCTGGTTCGAATCCCTGAGCCGACTAGTTAAAAACAAATTTGTTGATGTGCCCTTGAGTAAGGCTCAACAACCCTGATTGCACATGTAAGTCGCTCTGGATAAGAACGTCTGTTTAATGATTAACTACGTCAATCTGCAGAAGAGGAGCTGTGCTTTGTGACCAGATTCTATGTTGTTCTTCATTGTTTGTGAGTGAGCTTACTTTGGTGCATGTTTTTCGTTGTCTGTGTCTATGGGTAGGATGAATTGTGTTCACTGTTGTAGCTGCGACAGTGCTGATCTAAATATAGATAGGTCTGCAAACCCTCCAATGGGCACAACTTCTACCCCCTTCTCACTGCTACCTGTCACTATTGCACCTGGAGAACATATTTTCAGCATAATGGAGTTTCATATTCTTAAAGGAATAGTCCACCCAAAATTACAAAATGACATGTCGATTTCTTTCCCTGTAAGCATTTGTGGCACACATCCCATTCAAGTCATGCTACTGATATATTAGCATTTTTTTGGTGCATCATGTTCATATCATCTATAAGTGACATTGTTGAGCTTCGCAGTCAATTTGAGATACTTTCGGACGATGTGGACACGACCAGCGAAAATGGTGAATATTGGTATCATGACTTGAATGGGATTTGTGCCATTAAATGTTAGCATTTGGAAACAGTGTCAGGAAAATAAAACCAAAGCATGGATTGCTGTCATACCTTTTCCATAGACATATTACAGGGCAAGAAAACCCATGTTTAATTTTGTAATTTGGGTGAACTTGTAACGATTCTCGTTGGTGGAAGAAGGTGAGGACCAAGGTGCAGCGTGGTATGTGTTCATGATTTTAAATATAATCAAAACAGAACACTAAACAAAATAACAACTAGGAAGACCGAACAAACGAAACAGTCCTGTCTAGTGATGACACACAAAACAGAAAATAAACACCCACGAAACACAGGTGGAAAAATGCTACCTAAGTATGATTCTCAATCAGAGACAACTAACGACACCTGCCTCTGATTGAGAACCATACCAGTCCAAACTCAAAAACAAACAGACTGCCCACCCCAACTCACGCCCTGACCATACTAAAACGAAGACAAAACAAAGGAACTAAGGTCAGAACGTGACAGAACTATCCCTTTTGAGGAGAATATGTGTTTTATTGTCATTACAGCATAGCATGTGGGTAAATCCATTTAAATTCAATCACTTTTTGACAGCACCCCTTTTGATTTGAACAAAACCTTTCATACATATTTGCCCACTGAAGAAGTGCTCAGAAAGTGACTTTCATCAGTTAAAGGTGCTCAAAGTTGAATTATTTAGATTTTTGATTAGATCTATTAGGATCTGAGCGATATAAGAAAGATCAGGGAACATTTAAATTTTTTTTTTTACATGTATTTAACCCCTTATTGTTGGCACTAAACAGTCTCCATATACTGTATACTTTCAGACATTTTTTTTCAATTGATACCGGGGGACCTTCAGACGAATCTTGTGAGGTCTGTGGGTGTCCTAGAGCAAAAACAACCGATATGGTCATGGGAGTCTCACCTTTCCACAGAGGGGTCATATTAGTGTGTAGCCCAAACTGTTCAGAACCTACCGACAGAAGTTGGCAGGTCGTAGAGCAAAACGGAGAACGCCATCGTGTTGGTGAGAGTCTCATCTTTCCACGGAGGGAAATATATATAGATATATATTTTTTTAAACGTTTTTTTGTGAGAAAACAGACTTTTGGGATGTCTCATGGTCTGACAAACACTGCTCTAGCTCTGTCACCTTCCACTGCAGATGGGGGAAGGGCGATATCAGCAGATGTGGTGGATTGAGACAATGCAACAAAAAAAAACGGATATTTGTATTTTAAACAATCAGATTTTGATGGGGGCGCAGAAATTGTATGCTAATCGCTATTTGAAACTGTAAGACCACAAACCACACGGTGGATTGGCTATATATGATTTCCAGGGTAAATTACCAATACTATACACACCTAACTCCTTTTGTGTCAGCTGTTGCTGGCAGTTCTAAGACTCAATGTAGATGCATGGCGATGGAAGAATAACAACCATGTAGTGACTATCAGGTGTGCTACAGGAAATATACAGTTCACAAGTCAAAGCAGCCACAGTTGCATTATTAAACCTTAGTCCCCCGACCCCCCCCCAAAAAAATGTTGGCTACCGTGTCAGACTCATCACACTCTGATACTTACATTGTGGTCAGCGCTTACAAGATTCACTGTCAATGCTGGTACAGCATCCATCTTCAGGATTAGCTTTCTGGCAAGACCCATTGAAGGTTCTCTCCAATTGATAAGCAACTTCACTCAAAATGTGACATGCTCATACTTTTCGGTGCAGCCTGTCCACCCGAAATGAAAAGCAGCCAATACAGTCAGATGTCTTCATTCTTCGGAAAATAGTGGAAGGTTAATTTTACGCTATGGCAACCAGTCACAACACAGTGTGCTTTCGCCGGCATGCTGGTAAGTAGCTTGCTAGCTAACAGTCACACCACAGACGAAAGGTTACCACTATCTTTGGTCGTACGTTCTGCTTATGGTTTGTAAACAACGCCAAAGCAAGGTGTAGACATGAAACATGACATAATACAGAACATTAATAGACAAGAACAACTCAAGGACAAAATTACATAATAATTTTTTAAAGACATGTAGTCTCTACATATCAATACATACAGACCAACTATCTAGGTAAAATAGGGGAGAGGCGTTGTGCCGCGAGGTGTTGCTTTATCTGTTTTTTAAAATCAGGTTTGCTGTTTATTTGAGCAATATGAGATGGATGGACATTCCATGCAATTAGGGCTCTATATAATACTGTATGCTCTCTTGAATTTGTTCTGGATTTGGGGACTATGAAAAGACCCCTGGTGGCATGTCTGGTGGGATAAGTGTGTGTGTCAGAGCTGTATGTATGTTGACTATGAAAACAATTTGGGATTTTCAACACATTAATGTTTCTTATAAAAAGAAGAAGTGATGGAGTCAGTCTCTCCTCAACTCTTAGCCAAGAGAGACTGATATTTACAGTATTAATATTAGCCCTCTGATTACAATGAAGAGCAGAACGTGCCAGTCTGTTCTGGCCCAGCTGCAGCTTAACTAGGTCTTTCCTTGCAGCACTGGACCACACGACTGGACAATAATCAAGATCAGACAAAACTAGAGCCTGCAGAACTTGCTTTGTGGTGTCAAAAAAGCAGAGTATCTCTTTTTTACGACCAGATCTCTCCCCATCTTTACAACCATTAAATCTATATGTTTTGACCATGACAGTTTACAATCTAAGGTAACGACAAGTAATTTAGTCTCCTCAACTTGTTCAACAGCCAAACCATTCATAACCAGATTCAGCTGAGGTCTCAAACTTAGGTAATGATTTGTACCAAATCCAATGCTCTTAGTTTTAGAGATGTTCAGGAACAGTTTATTACTGGCCACCCATTCCAAAACAGACTGCAACTCTTGGTTAAGGGTTTCATTGACTTCATTAGCTGTGGTTGCTGATGCGTAAAATGGTTGAATCATCAGCAGGTTATGGTTATGGTCAATAATATCTAACAGTACAGCGCCCCACAATCTTCTTATTATCAATTTATTTCACCCAATCATCAGTCATTTGTGTCAGTGCAGTACATGTTGAGTGCCCTTCTCTATAAGCATGCTGAAAGTCTGTTGTTAATTTGTTTACAGAGAAATAGCATTGTAGTAGGTCAAACACCATTTTTTCCCCAACAGTTTGCTAAGACTTGGCAGCAAGCTGATAGCTCTGCTGTTACAACTAGTAAAGGCCACTTTACCACTCTTGGGTAGTGGAATGACTTTGGCCTCCCTCCAGGACTGAGGACAATGACTTTCCTCTAGGCTCAGATTAAAGATGACAGATAGGAGTGGCTATAGAGTCAGCTACCATCCTCAGTAGCTTTCCATATTTGTCAATTGTCAATGCCAGGAGGTTTGCATTATTGATCGATAACAATACTTTTTTGACCTCTCCCACAATAACTTTACAGAATTCAAACTTGCAATGCATGAATACAATGGCTTGCCCACTTTTCCAATGAAGTCATTAAAATAATTGGCAACATCAAATGGTTTTGTGATGAATAAGCCATCTGATTGGATGAAAGATGGAGTTGAATTAGTCTTTCTGCACATAATTCCACTTAAAGTACTCCAAAGTTTTTTTCCAACATTCTTTAGATCATTGATCTTGGCTTCATAATACAGTTTATTCTTCTTTTTGTTGAGTTTAGTCACATAATTTCTCAATTTGCAGTAAAATGTGCAGCCAGACTTATTTGCCACTCCTTTTGCTCCATCTCGTTCAATCATACAGTTTTTCAATCCCTCATCAATCCATGGAGCCTTAACAGTTCTAACAGTCAGTTTCTTCTTATGGCTGCAGGGGCAGTATTGAGTAGCTTGGATGAAAGGTGCCCAAAGTAAACGGCCTGCTCCTCAGTCCCAGTTGCTAATATATGCATATTATTAGTAGTATTGGATGGTAAACACTCTGAAGTTTCTAAAACTGTTTGAATGATGTCTGTGAGTATAACAGAACTCATATGGCAGGCGAAAACCTGAGAAAAATCCAACCAGGATGTGGGAAATTTGGTCGATTTTCAACTCATTGCCTATCGAATATACAGTGTCTATGGGATCATATTGCACTTCCTAAGGCTTCCACTAGATGTCAACAGTCTTTAGAACCTTGTTTGATGCTTCTACTGTGCGGGAGGGGGGAATAGGAGCTGAATGAGTCAGAGGTCTGCTAGAGTGGCATGAGCTGATCACGCACGTTCACGTGAGGGTTAGCTTGCGTTCCATTGCATTTCTACAGACAGGAATTCTCCGGTTGAAACATTATTGAAGATTTATGATAAAAAACATCCTAAATATTGATTCTGTACTTCATTTGACATGTTTGTACGAACTGTAATATGACTTTTCGTCTGAACTTTCGCCTGGACCTGCCCGCACGTCGTGAGTTTGATTGTGTTCTAAACGCGCAAACAAAAAGGGGGTATTTGGACATAAATGATGGACTTTATCGAACAAATCAAACATTTATTGTGGAACTGGGATTCCAGGGAGTGCATCCTGATGAAGATCATCAAAGGTAAGTGAATATTTAAAATGCTATTTCTGACTTCTGTTGACTCCACAACATGGTGGATATCTGTTTGGCTTGTTTTGTTGTCTGACCATAAAGCACCAATGTAAACTGAGATTTTTGCATATGAACTTTATCAAACAAAACATACATGTATTGTGTAACATGAAGTCCTATGAGTGTCATCTGATGAAGATCATCAAAGGTTAGTGATTCATTTTATCTCTATTTCTGCTTTTTGTGACTACTCTCTTTGGCTGGAAAATGGCTGTATGTGTTTTTGGTACTAGGCTCTGACCTAACATAATCATATGGTGTCCTTTCCCTGTAAAGCATTTTTGAAATCGGACACGATGGGTAGATTAACAAGAAGTCAAGCTTTAATTTGGTGTATTGCACTTGTGAATGTTTGAAAGTTAAATATTTCAAAAAAATATTTTTGAATTTCGCAATCTGCCTTTTCAGCGGATGTTGACGAGGCAGAACCCCTAACAAGTTAAGAGTCGCAGCAAAATATTTTGTACGATCTCTTATACATTATTTAAGGACCAGCTGTTTGAACTTTGGCTTTCCCGGAAATGGCCACTATTCTGTGATCCAGCTTTAGAACAAAGTTCTACAGTATTAGTAAAAATGTGATCGATACATGAGGATGATCTTGTTCCTGTAGTGTTCGTAAACACCCTGGTAGGTTGATTCATAACCTGAACCAGATTACAGGCACTGGTTACATTAAGAAGCTTTGTCTCGAGCGGACAGCTTGATGAAAACCAGTCAATATTCAGGTCCCCAAGAAAGTAGACCTCTGTGTTTACATAACATACATTTTCAAGCATTTCAAAAATATAATTTAGAGACTGACTGTTCATGCTTGGTGGCCTATAGAAACACCCCAAAAGAAAAGGCTTTCAAGTGAACCTGCAACTTCAATAAGACTTGACATAAGATCTTCTCTAAGTATGACATCGAATTGGCTCTGAATATATACAGCAACACTTCCCCCATAAGCATTTCTGTCTCTTCTATAGATGTTATGTCCTTGTTTTGCTACTGCTGTATCATCAAATTAATTATTTAAGTGAGTCTCAGAAATTGATAATATATTAATGTTATCTGATGCTAGCAAGTTACTGATTTCATGAACCTTATTTCTAAGGCTAGATATATTCATATGGGCTATTTTCAGCCGTTTCCTGAGGGCCTTATCAGAGATAGACATAATACTGAAAAGAGCAAACAAAGCAAAATAAAAAATATACATTCAGCAGTCCATTAATCAATATATGTGTGTGTGTGTGTGTGTGTGTGTGTGCGTGCTGCGGGGTTGAAGCTACGAAAACCATAGGCTTGGCTCTCTCATCCCCTCCAGGCTTCTGGGAGGGAGGTTTGACAATGAGCCTGTCATAGCGGATGTAGGCCATGTCAACCCACACGCTCTGGCAGCTTTCATGACAGGATCAGTTCTTTCCTCTTCTGGCGCACAGCTTCAGGATAGTCCTCGTTAAGGAAGATATACAGTGTCTTACAAAAGTATTCATCCCCCTTGGTGTTTTTCCTATTTTGTTGCGTTACACCCTCTAATTTAAATGGATGTTTATTTGGACTTCATGTAATGGACATCCACAAAATAGTCCAAATAGGTGAAGTGAAATGAAAAAAAAATCACTTGTTTCAAGAAATTCCCCAAAATAAAAAACGGGAAAAGTGGTGCACGCTGTAACGATGGGTGAGTGATGGGTGAGGAGTCAAATGCAGAGAGCAAAGTAAACGGGAAAAAACGCTTTAATGTCCTTAACAAAGTAACAGGTCCAAACATGGGTGAATGCCCTAAAACACAGGTGCAAAAACAAACCCAAAACCTAGTTACACAAACCCGGATAGCGAAAACCCAAAACCGACGATACACCACAAACGTAACAAACACAACAAGCCCGCACAAACACCAGCGGGCAAAACTAACTTAAATAACACCCATCCCAAAACCCCAACAAGGAACAGGTGAAAACAATTAGACAAAAACAAACTAAAAGGAAAAAGGGATCGGTGGCAGCTAGTAGACCGGCGACGACGCCCGCCGAGCGCCACCCGAACAGGAAGGGGAGCCACCTTCAGTGGCAGCTAATAGACCGGCGACGACGCCCGCCGAGCGCCACCCGAACAGGAAGGGGAGCCACCTTCAGTGGCAGCTAATAGACCGGCGACGACGCCCGCCGAGCGCCACCCGAACAGGAAGGGGAGCCACCTTCAGTGGCAGCTAATAGACCGGCGACGACGCCCGCCGAGCGCCACCCGAACAGGAAGGGGAGCCACCTTCAGTGGCAGCTAATAGACCGGCGACGACGCCCGCCGAGCGCCACCCGAACAGGAAGGGGAGCCACCTTCGGTGGTATTCGTGACACATGCATATGTTATCACTCCCTTTGCTATGAAGCCCCTAAATAAGATCTGGTGCAACCAATTACCTTCAGAAGCCACACAATTAGTTAAATAAAGTCCACCTGTGTGCAATCTAAGTGTCACATGATCTCAGTATATTTTCACGTGTTCTGAAAGGCCCCAGAGTCCGCAACACCACTAAGCAAGGGGTACCACCAAGCAAGCGAGACCAAGGAGCTCTCCAAACAGGTCAGGGACATAGTTGTTGAGAGGGCCGCCCACCAAAACTCAAGGACCAGGCAAGGAGGGTGTTAATCAGAGAAGCAACAAAGAGACCAAAGATAACCCTGAACGAGCTGCAAAGCTCCACAGCGGAGATTGGAATATCTCTCCATAGGACCATTTTAAGTCGTACACTCCACAGATCTGGGCTTTATGGAAGAGTGGCGAGAAAAAAAGCCATTGTTTAAAGACAAAAACGAGCAACAGGTTTGGTGTTCGCCCATAGGCATGTGGGAGACTCCCCAAACATATGGAAGAAGGGACTCTGATCAGATGAGACTAAATTGAGCTTTATGGCCATCAAGGAAAATGCTATGTCTGGCGCAAACCCAACACCTCTCATCACCCCGAGAACGCCATCCCATCCCACAGCATCATGCTGTGGGGATGTTTTTCATCAGCAGGGACTGGGAAACTGATCAGAATTAAAGGAATGATGGATGGTGCTAAATACAGGGAAATTCTTGAGAGAAATCTGTTTCATTCTGCCAGAGACTTGAGACTGGGACGGAGGTTCACCTTCCAGCAAGACAATGACACTAAGCATACTGCTAAAGCAACACTCGAGTGGTTTAAGGGGAAACAGTTAAATGTCTTGGAATGGCCTAGTCAAAGTCCACACCTCAATCCAATTGATAATCTGTGGTATGATTTAAAGATTGCTGTACACCAGTGGAACCCATCCAACTTGAAGGAGCTGGAGCAATTTTGCCTTGAATAATGGCCAAAAATCCCAGTGGCTAGATGTGCCAAGCTTATAAAGACATAACCCAAGAGTCTTGCAGCTGTAATTGCTGCAGAAGGTGGCTTTACAAAGTATTGACTTTGGGGGGTGAATAGTTATGCACTCTCAAGTTTTCTGTATTTTTGTCTTATTTCTTGTTTGTTTCACAATAAAAAAAATATTTTGCATCTTCAAAATGGTAAGCATGTTGTGTAATAGCTTGATTTGGAGCTAGTTACCCTTAATAGCTCCTTGGTCAGCAGGAGTCACTAGAGCACAATGAGCCAAGTAAAGTCCCCCAACTTTACGACGCTGGGCCAATTGTGCCCAGCCCTATGGGTCTCTGACACAGCCTGGAATCAAACCTGGCTACTGTAGTGACATCTCAAGCACTGTGATGCAGTGCCTTTGACCGCTGCGCCACTCAGGAGGCTTTTATTGCAATTCGATGTTCAAAACATATGCTGCGGAGAGACAAGAGAAAAACAAAATGTTGTTCAGACAAGGAAATGAAAGTGCTGAAAACAAATTGGCTCCCTATTTGCACTGAACAAATATATAAACGCAACATGAAACAATTTCAAAGATTTTACCGAGTCTATAATATAATCTATGGATTTCACTTGACTGGGAATACAGATATACTGTACATCTGTTGGTCACATATACATTAAAAAAAAGGTAGGGGTGTGAATCAGAAAACCAGTGTGACCACTATTTGCCTCACGCATTGCGACACATCTCCTTCACATAGAGTTGATCAGGCTGTTGATTGTGGCCTGTCGAATGATGCCCCACTCCTGTTGAATGGCTTTGCGAAGTTGCTGGATATTGGTGGGAACTGGAACATGCTGTTATAAACATTGATCCAGAGCATCCCAAACTTGCTCAATGGGTGACATGTCTGGTGACTATGCAGGCATGGGAAGAACTGGGACATATTTAGCTTCCAGGAATCGTGTACAGATCCTTGCGACATGGGCTGTGCATTATCATTCCACATCACATAAGGTGATGGCGGCAGATGAATGGCATGACAATGGGCCTCAGGATCTCGTCATAGTATCTCTGTGCATTCAAATTGCCAGGTGGCTTATGGTAAAGAAATAAACATTACATTCTCTGGCAACAGCTCTGGTGGACATTCCTGCATGCCATTTGCACGCTCCCTCAAATTTTGAGACATCTGTGGCATTGTGTTGTGTGACAAAACTGCACATTTACTAGTGGCCTTTTATTGTCCCCAGCACAAGGTGCACCTGTCTAATGATCATGCTGTTTAATCAGTTCTTGATATGCCACACCTGTCCGGTGGATGGATTATCTTGGCAAAGGAGAGATGCTCACTAACAGGGATGTACCCACATTTGTGCACAACATTTGAGAGAAATGTTTTTTGTACGTACATGTATGGAATATTTCTGGGATCTTTTATTTCAGCTCATGAAACATGGGACCAACACTTTTATTCAGTTAAAAAATATATATGGAATAAGCTATGAAGGAAAATTTCAGTGCAGTTCCAACCTACTAGCACAAAAATAATGTTGCGATATTGTCAAAACTAAACAACATATCGTCAAAAATACTATCCCTATATGTAACTTAGGGATTTTTCCTTCCATCACTTGCAAACATTTATGGAAAGTTTTGTTTAAATCAAAAGGGATGCTGTTAAAAAGTAATTGAATTCAAATGGATTTATCCAATATAGTTTTCATAGAATCCCTATATGCAGATGGTTTAATGTATTGTAGATCGAGTATTTTTTGGGGCTCATAATACCTCTGTGTTTTAATAAGCATTGATCTGGGACTGATTCAGTCATTCAGTATGTCTGGGTCTTGGCTGCAGAACAGTATGTCTTGTCCTCCCTCTCCCATAGCATCACTATTCAATTCTGAGCAGAGCTGATTATTTCCATGTGTCAGAGACATAGCAATGACAGCATCACGTGTCAGTGAATTTGGGCAGGAGCTGGTCCGGTGCCAGGCCCCAGAACCTCCTGCAGTTTCTGGTCTCCCCCTCTCTTCTAACACTGCATTGTCAGTCTCCTGTGGACTCAAAGACCTCAGGGAAGGACTCCCTCCTCTTTAGCCACACACACATAAACACTCATACACACTGACTGCACACTGCGACGTGTACTTCCTCCGACCTCCCTTCTCCCCACACTCCACTCACTCACACACACACACACACACACTCACTCACTCACTCACTCACTCACTCACTCACTCACTCACTCACACACACACTCACACACACACACACACACACACACACACACTCTCTCACACACACACACACACACATCTTTGCATTCCACTGATCCAGCCCACCAGACTCTGCAATGCTGCACTCCCCCCCTCTTTCTATCGCTCTCTCTCTCTCTCTCTCTCTCTCTCACTTTCTCCCCATCTCTCTCTCTCTCGCTCTCTCTCTCTCTCTCTCTCTCACTTTCTCCCCATCTCTCTCTCTCTCTCTCTCTCTCTCTCTCTCTCCCTGTCTCATCCATCAAGCTAAAAATAGCCCTTCACTGGTGCTTTGACACTCTCTCTCTCTATCTCTCTCGCTCTCTCTCTCTCTCTCTCTCTCTCTCGCTCTCCTTCTCTACACCTAACTGTGTGCAGGACTTCCTGCCCACTCGTTGAGCATTGCTCAAAACATGTCAGGCACACACACATTTCAAAATATTTTTCTTAGTATTTGGTTTCTACTTATCTGCAGCAAACGGTGCTGTATGTCCAGGGGTGGGAGGGTGTCTTCAATTAGATCTACAAGGTTACCTTGAAAAGTGCCATTGTGGCAGAAATGGCAGTCTCTTGAAGTCAGTGGTCAGCTAACATATTGACTGTGTGTAACTGTGTGGTGTGGCATGGCTTGCTGAGTCAGACGGTGGGAACAGCCTGGAGGACAGCGGGGGCTCAAGGTGAACCAAAGGCCTCAAACAATCATTTACCATGTGATGCTTCATTGACACCATGTTGAAAGGGGATATGTCTTATATCAATGTCATGCCTGTCGCTGATGTTCTTTCTATGTTTTGTCTGTCATGGATTTTCTTTCTAATCAATGAATTTGTGAAATAGTGAAACATTGTTTTAGATATTTTCTTGCTTTAAATGTTTTTCAAAGGTTAAAATAGATTTGACATTGTTTTGAACTTCACTGGTTGGCTGTAAATTACAGCTTTGTTGTAAGGGTTTTCCTGTGGTGAAGTAGAGGAGGACCAAAACGCAGCGTGGTTATATTGATTCATGTTTAATAAAAACAGATAAACATGAACACTACAAAACAATAAACGTGGAAAACCAAAAACAGCCCTATCTGGTGCAAAACACAGAGACAGGAACAATCACCCACAAACACACAGTGAAACCCAGGCTACCTAAGTATGATTCTCAATCAGAGACAACTAATGACACCTGCCTCTGATTGAGAACCATACTAGGCCGAAACATAGAAATACCCCAAAACATAGAAAAAACAAACATAGACTGCCCACCCAACTCACGCCCTGACCATACTAAATAATGACAAAACAAAGGAAATAAAGGTCAGAACGTGACATTTGTGATGAATTCTGGATCCCATTGTGTACACTGGCTGTCACCACTGTGTGTTGACTGAGTTTCAGAGTATGTACCTTACTGTATCTATCTTATAATGTATTATTGTATTATTAGTATAGTCTTTAAATCAAAATCAAATGTATTTATATAGCCCTTCGTACATCAGCTAATATCTCAAAGTGTTGTACAGAAACCCAGCCTAAAACCCCAAACAGCAAGCAATGCAGGTGTAGAAGCACGGCAGCTCCACAAAAAGGATCTGGTGCATCTTACCTGCTGATGCAGCATCTAACCCGCTGATGCAGCATCTTAAATACTGATGCAGCATCTTAAATACTGATGCAGTATCTAACCTACTGATGCAGAATCTAACCTACTGATGCAGCATCTTAAATACTGATGCAGCATCTAACCCGCTGATGCAGCATCTAACCCGCTGATGCAGCATCTTACCTACTGATGCAGCATCTTAAATACTGATGCAGCATCTTAAATACTGATGCAGCATCTTACCTACCGATGCAGCATCTAACCTACTGATGCAGCATCTAACCTACTGATGCAGCATCTTACCCGCTGATGCAGCATCTTACCCGCTGATGCAGCATCTTACCTGCTGATGCAGAATCTTACGCGCTGATGCAGCATCTTACCTACTGATGCAGCATCTAACCTACTGATGCAGCATCTTACCTACTGATGCAGCATCTTACGCGCTGATGCAGCATCTTACCTACTGATGCAGCATCTTACCTACTGATGCAGCATCTTACCTACTGATGCAGCATCTAACCCCCTGATGCAGCATCTTACCATCTTACCCGCTGATGCAGCATCTTACCTGCTGATGCAGCATCTTAAATACTGATGCAGCATCTTACCTGCTGATGCAGCATCTTAAATACTGATGCAGCATCTAACCTACTCATGCAGCATCTTACCTACGGATGCAGCATCTAACCCCCTGATGCAGCATCTTACCTGCTGATGCAGCATCTTAAATACTGATGCAGCATCTTACCTGCTGATGCAGCATCTAACCTACTGATGCAGCATCTTAAATACTGATGCAGCATCTTACCATCTTACCCGCTGATGCAGCATCTTAAATACTGATGCAGCATCTTACCTGTTGATGCAGCATCTAACCCCCTGATGCAGCATCTTACCATCTAACCCCCTGATGCAGCATCTAACCCCCTGATGCAGCATCTAACCCCCTGATGCAGCATCTAACCCCCTTACCATCTAACCCCTGATGCAGCATCTAACCCCTGATGCAGCATCTTACCATCTAACCCCCTGATGCAGCATCTACCATCTAACCCCTGATGCAGCATCTAACCCGCTGATGCAGCATCTAACCCGCTGATGCAGCATCTAACCCCCTGATGCAGCATCTAACCCGCTGATGCAGCATCTAACCCCCTGATGCAGCATCTAACCCCCTGATGCAGCATCTAACCCCCTGATGCAGCATCTTACCATCTAACCCGCTGATGCAGCATCTTACCCCCTGATGCAGAATCTTACCCCCTGATGCAGCATCTAACCTACAGATGCAGCATCTAACCCTCTGATGCAGCATCTTACCTGCTGATGCAGAATCTTACCTGCTGATGCAGCATCTAACCTGCTGATGCAGAATCTTACCTAGTCTTCCTATAGCTGCACAGAATGCAACGTTTAAGCTACCTTTAACTGTGAGATGATGTGGGTGGGTGTATTTAGGTTGCCGTGGGTGTATTTGACTGTGGGGTTTGAATAAGATTAAGGTTTGTGATGCTTGTTGAATGTTGTTCAGCTGTTAAACAGGATGAACCTCTCCGTGTAAGCCACAAGGAAAACTGAGTCACGGTTCTCGATCAGACCAAATCGAATCAAATCAAATTTATTTATATAGCCCTTCGTACATCAGCTGATATCTCAAAGTGCTGTACAGAAGCCCAGCCTAAAACCCCAAACAGCAAGCAATGCAGGTGTAGAAGCACGGTGGCTAGGAAAAACTCCCTAGAAAGGCCAAAACCTAGGAAGAAACCTAGAGAGGAACCAGGCTATGTGGGGTGGCCAGTCCTCTTCTGGCTGTGCCGGGTGGAGATTATAACAGAACATGGCCAAGATGTTCAAATGTTCATAAATGACCAGCATGGTCGAATAATAATAAGGCAGAAGAGTTGAAACTGGAGCAGCAGCACAGTCAGGTGGACTGGGGACAGCAAGGAGTCATCATGTCAGGTAGTCCTGGGGCACGGTCCTAGGGCTCAGGTCCTCCGAGAGAGAGAAAGAAAGAGAGAAGGAGAGAATTAGAGAACGCACACTTAGATTCACACAGGACACCGAATAGGACAGGAGAAGTACTCCAGATATAACAAACTGACCCTAGCCCCCCGACACAAAAAACTACTGCAGCATAAATACTGGAGGCTGAGACAGGAGGGGTCAGGAGACACTGTGGCCCCATCCGAGGATCACAGATGGTTAGGGCAGCAGGTCATCACAACAGATACTAACCCACGCCCCCTTCTCTTTCTACTTCCCAGTGACTTGTTGTCGTCGGATTATGTGGAGATCCACTATGAGGAGGGTAAACCTGTTCTATCAAAGGTAACATCTCCAGTCAGAATACTCACTCTGTTTGGGTTCCTGTTTTCATTTACCTTCTTTTTTTTCTTTTTCGGGCGGAGCCTAATTGGTTCCCAGTGGAAGATACAGGGCCTACAGCTGGTAAAGAATGGATTGGTTTGTTTTACGGGGGGCTGATTAGGGCCAATCAAAGTACAAGTGGATAGTTAAAGTAATATGTAGCAAAACGCTTAAAGACTATTCAGTTGTACCATGTCTACAGGACCTCTGGAGTTCACAGACATTCAACTAATTAATATGGCGGCCATTGTCCATGTAGAGTACAGAGAGGTACTTTTATATTTCTACTGTGATGTTATTTATCCACTTGGTCTTGATCTGTCCTAATATAGCTCTTATTGATTAGCATTACCGAACTTCATCAAATACAGTATGTGGTGCCAGTTTGCATCATCAGTTCAAATGTGATTCGTCCTGATGTTCAAGTGTGATTCATACTGATGTTCAAATGTGATTCATCATGATGTTTTTTTTTTTAATCCCTCTCACCCCCCCTTCCCCTTAAAAGATTTAGATGCACTACTGTTCCACTGGATGTCATAAGGTGAATGCACCAATTTGTAAGTCGCTCTGGATAAGAGCGTCTGCTAAATGACTTAAATGTAAATGTAAATGTTCAAATGTGATTCATACTGATGTTCAAATATGATTCATTCTGATGGTCAATTCTGATTCATCCTGATGTTCAAATCTGATTCATTCTGATGTTAAAATCTGATTCATTCTGATGTTAAAATCTGATTCATCCTGATGTTAAAATCTGATTCATCCTGATGTTCAAATCTGATTCATCCTGATGTTGCGTAAGTGTTGTTTCTGTTTTAATGATGAAGAAAGAGAGTGAGGGAGAGCTAGGGGAGAGAGAGACAGGAGAAAGAGAGAGGGAAGGAGGGATAGATGGGGAGAGGAAGGATGGATGGTCGAGAAAGAGAGAGAGAGGGATGGTAAAGAGAGAGAGAGGGGAGAGGGAACTGCCACTGGTGTTGCTGAATCAGGATCAGGCTGAGGGGCTGATGGGCTGGGGGGCTGATGGGTTGAGGGGCTGAGGGCTAGGCCGAGGGGCTGATGGGTTGAGGGGCTGAGGGCTAGGCCGAGGGGCTGATGGGTTGAGGGGCTGAGGGCTAGGCTGAGGGCTCAGGGGCTGAGGGCTAGGCTGAGGGGCTGATGGGTTGAGGGGCTGAGGGCTAGGCTCAGGGGCTGAGGGCTCAGGGGCTGAGGGGCTGAGGGCTAGGCTGAGGGCTCAGGGGCTGAGGGCTAGGCTAAGGGCTGAGGGCTAGGCTGAGGGCTAGGTTGAGGGGCTGAGGGCTAGGCTGAGGGCTAGGCTGAGGGCTAGGCTGAGGGCTAGGTTGAGGGGCTGAGGGCTAGAATGAGGGGCTGAGGACTAGGCTGAGGGGCTGAGGGCTAGGTTGAGGGGCTGAGGGCTGAGGGCTGAGGGCTGAGGGGCTGAGGGCTAGGCTGAGGGCTAGGTTGAGGGGCTGAGGGCTGAGGGCTAGGCTGAGGGGCTGAGGGGCTGAGGGCTAGGCTGAGGACTAGGCTGGGCACAGTGGAGCTAGCTGACTCAGCATGGCTCCACTCCGCTCCCCTGCCTGCCTGGCTGCAATCCAGATCACGTGACAGGGAAGGGAGAGACTGGCGCTCTGCAGTAGCTATGCAGCGTGGGATGGTGGCTCTTTCTGAGAGAGAGAGAGAGAGAGAGAGAGAGAGAGAGAGAGAGATGTGGACCATTGAGGCCCACAAGCACAACCCACACTCCCAAAATGTATTATTTCTAAATGTGGGCTGATTTCGTTAACCAGGCTGCAGAAGATGTACTGTTTTGGAGAAAAGTATATTCCTCCCAACTGAATAAACAGTACTACAACACAGTTGCAATAATGCAGCAAATACACAAAGGTACTTCATCTGAAGTATATTCCAGATGGTATAGATGAATTAGTATGTGATTTTATTTTGTTTGTTGAATGTCTTGGTGAAGACCACTGGAGTGGTGCTCTAATCATCATGTCCCCCATCTTCTCCACATTAGGTTGCTGTGATGTGAAGTGTTGTCTAAGTGTTGTTTAAGTGCTGTTTAAGTGCTGTTTAAGTGTTGTTTCTGTGTACCCTCAGGGTGGTGAACACTGTTACTACCACGGCCAGGTGAGGGGGAAAGATGATTCCCACGTGGCCTTGTCTACCTGCAATGGGCTGCAGTAAGTGAAGGAACAGCAGCAGTTGTATATATAATAATCCGTGCCTGGAATATGTGTGGAGATTCATCTGTGCTCTCGACAGCTGCTATTGACTCAGTATTGACTGTCTTCTCTCTTCACTTTGCCTCTCGTTCCCCCTGCCTTTTCCTCTCGTTCCCCATGCCCTTATCTCTCGTTCCCCCTGCCCTTGTCTCTCGTTCCCCCTGCCTTTTCCTCTCGTTCCCCCTGCCTTTTCCTCTCGTGCCCCCTGCCCTTGTCTCTCGTTCCCCCTGCCCTTTCCTCTCGTTCCCCCTGCCCTTTCCTCTCGTTCCCCCTGCCCTTGTCTCTCGTTCCCCCTGCCCTTGTCTCTCGTTCCCCCTGCCCTTTCTCTCGTTCCCCCTGCCCTTTCCTCTCGTTCCCCCTGCCCTTTCCTCTCGTTCCCCCTGCCTTTTCCTCTCGTTCCCCCTGCCCTTGCCTCTCGTTCCCCCTGCCCTTTCCTCTCGTTCCCCCTGCCCTTTCCTCTCGTTCCCCCTGCCCTTTCCTCTCGTTCCCCCTGCCCTTTCCTCTCGTTCCCCTGCCCTTTCTCTCGTTCCCCCTGCCCTTGTCTCTCGTTCCCCCTGCCTTTGTCTCTCGTTCCCCCTGCCTTTTCCTCTCGTTCCCCCTGCCCTTTTCTCTCGTTCCCCCTGCCCTTGTCTCTCGTTCCCCATGCCCTTGTCTCTCGTTCCCCTGCCCTTTCCTCTCGTTCCCCCTGCCTTTTCCACTCGTTCCCCCTGCCTTTTGTCTCTCGTTCCCCTGCCCTTGTCTCTCGTTCCCCCTGCCCTTGTCTCTCGTTCCCCCTGCCCTTGTCTCTCATTCCCCCTGCCTTTCCTCTCGTTCCCCCTGCCTTTCCTCTCGTTCCCCTGCCTTTCCTCTCGTTCCCCCTGCCTTTGCCTCTCGTTCCCCCTGCCTTTCCTCTCGTTCCCCCTGCCTTTCCTCTCGTTCCCCCTGCCTTTCCTCTCGTTCCCCCTGCCTTTGCCTCTCGTTCCCCCTGCCTTTCCTCTCGTTCCCCCTGCCTTTCCTCTCGTTCTCCCTGCCTTTCCTCTCGTTCCCCCTGCCTTTGCCTCTCATTCCCCCTGCCTTTGCCTCTCGTTCCCCTGCCTTTCCTCTCGTTCCCCCTGCCTTTCCTCTCGTTCCCCCTGCCTTTCCTCTCGTTCCCCCTGCCTTTGCCTCTCGTTCCCCCTGCCTTTCCTCTCGTTCCCCCTGCCTTTCCTCTCGTTCCCCTGCCTTTCCTCTCGTTCTCCCTGCCTTTCCTCTCGTTCCCCCTGCCTTTGCCTCTCGTTCCCCCTGCCTTTGCCTCTCATTCCCCCTGCCTTTGCCTCTCATTCCCCCTGCCTTTCCTCTCGTTCCCCCTGCCTTTGCCTCTCGTTCCCCCTGCCTTTGCCTGACAGTGGAATGTTTGACGATGGACTCTATCTCTATATAATGGAGCCTTTGCAACAGACTCACTCAATTGTAAGTTCTTCCTTCCACTTAGGTTTTTAACCATCTTTGCTACACAAATAACATTGTTCTACCTCTACTTGTGCTACTGCTAGGATCGCTTTTGCCACTTTTACCCTTACTAAAGCCCCCTTTACCCTTACTAAGGCCTCCTTTAGCTTTACTAAAGCCTCCTTTACCCTTACTAAAGCCCCCTTTACCCTTACTAAGGCCTCATTTACCCTTACTAAAGCCTCCTTTACCCTTACTAAAGCCCCCTTTACCCTTACTAAGGCCTCCTTTACCCTTACTAAAGCCTCCTTTACCCTTACTAAAGCCTCCTTTACCCTTACTAAGGCCTCCTTTACCCTTACTAAAGCCTCCTTTACCCTTACTAAGGCCTCCTTTACCCTTACTAAAGCCTCCTTTACCCTTACTAAACCCTCCTTTACCCTTACTAAGGCCTCCTTTACCCTTACTAAAGCCTCCTTTACCCTTACTAAAGCCTCCTTTACCCTTACTAAAGCCTCCTTTACCCTTACTAAGGCCTCCTTTACCCTTACTAAAGCCTCCTTTACCCTTACTAAGGCCTCCTTTACCCTTACTAAAGCCTCCTTTACCCTTACTAAAGCCCCCTTTACTCTTACTAAGTCCTCCTTTACCCTTACTAAGGCCTCCTTTACCCTTACTAAAGCCTCCTTTACCCTTACTAAGGCCTCCTTTACCCTTACTAAAGCCCCCTTTACCCTTACTAAAGCCTCCTTTACCCTTACTAAAGCCTCCTTTACCCTTACTAAAGCCCCCTTTACTCTTACTAAGTCCTCCTTTACCCTTACTAAAGCCCCCTTTACTCTTACTAAGTCCTCCTTTACCCTTACTAATGCCCCCGTTTTACAGTAAAGGCACATTAGGTTATCTAGTGAAAATTGATACTTCATTGTCAATCTTGTTTTTGAAGGAAGTCCATGGTGTACTATAATGAAGGACATATGATTAATCATCAATCACATTTATTTATAAAGCCCTTCTTACATCAGCTGATGTCACAAAGTGCTGTACAGAAACCCAGCCTAAAAACCCCAAACAAAAGTGCTGTATGTTTTGCCTCACTAATCTCTCATTGATCTTTTTCTAAAGTCACATAAGCCCAGAACACCGTATCCCATTCAAGGTCCATGATGATAATGGAAAGGATAATAATCATGGAAATGATAATTATAATGGAATGACAACGACAATGGAAAAGATAATGATAATGGAAATATGAATGATAATGGAATGATAATGATCATGGAAATATGAATGATAATGGAATGATAATGATCATGGAACTATTAATGATAATGGAATGATAATGATCATGGAAAGATTAATGGTAATGAAATGATAATGGTCATGGAAAGATTAATGGTAATGAAATGATAATGGTCATGGAAAGATTAATGGTCATGGAAAGTATAATGATCATGGAAATGATAATTATAATGAAATGACAATGGAAAGGATAATGACAATGGAAATTATAATGGAAGTATAATGATAATGGACAGGATAATGATGATGGAAATAATAACAATAATGGAATGATAATGACACCGGCAAGGATAATAATAGTGGAAAGGACAGTGATAATGGAAATTATAATGATACTGGAAATATGAATGATAATGGAATGATAATGATCATGGAAAGATTAATGGTAATGGAAAGGATCGTGGTAATGTAATGATAATGTTTTTAGGGTAGTCAAGTATTCCATTTTATTTATTGATTAATGTTGACTCTGTAGTTGTGAAAACCTGATCATGTGCCTTGTTATACAGTGGAATGGGAATACCCTCAGATACCCTCTTCTTCTGTAACTTGACCCCTGTTCCCTGTTCCCTCATCACACCCCTGTTGATGGTTTCTCCCTCACAGGATACAGCCGCACGGCCCCACTCTCTGCGCAGGATGCCCAGCCTCCAGTGGAACAGTGACTCAGAGGAACTGGGTAAGGTGTTCTGCATCTGACTGCCATCTTGGATCTTGCATAACGTCCACCCGCCCTCCACCACTTTACATCAACACTCTCATGGCCTGTCTACCTGGCCTTCCAGAACCTCTCCTACTAACGCTGACATTAGATTCCCCTCATCTGGGTCAAAGTACATCATGTAAAATACGTTCAAAAACCCTGTGTTGCTCTTGATTTGGTTTGCCCAGTAGAGTGGAAGGTAAATGAACTTAAAGCATACCTCAACTTAATACTTTAGTGTATGGTGCAGGTTGGGACTGTTGACACATAACCACAGAACCCAGCATGGCATCGGTATCCTGTCGTAGACCTCATTGTGTTTATCGACCTTTGTTATTGTGTTTCTGTGTTCCCGTGTTTCTCTAGTGAAGGACGAGCGGCTGCTTTCGGAGCTGGACGACATGTCCTGGCTGAAGCGCAGGAAAAAGCGGGCTGTAAGTCTGTGACCTCATCAGTCCCTTAAAGGGATTTTGTAAAACACTCCACCTACTCTAACCCTAACCCTACTGTAACCATATCCTAACTCTAACCCTACCCTAACCCTACCCTAACCCTACTGTAACCATACCCTAACTCTAACCCTACTGTAACCATACCCTAACTCTAACCCTACCCTAACCCTACTGTAATCTTACTGTAACCCTAACCCTACTATAACCCTACTGTAACACTAATCATACTGTAATCCTACTGTAACACTAATCATACTGTAAACCTACTGTAATCCTACTGTAACCCTACTGTAACACTAATCATATTGTAAACCTACTGTAACCCTACTATAACCCTACTGTAACCCTACTGTAAACCTACTGTAACACTACTGTAAACCTACTGTAACACTAATCCTACTGTAACCCTACTGTAACCATACTGTAACCCTAACCCCAATGTAAACCTACTGTAACCCTACTGTAAAGCTACTGTAACACTAACCCTACTGTAACCCTACTGTAACCCTACTGTAATCCTACTGTAACCCTACTGTAATCCTACTGTAACAATAACCCTACTGTAACCCTTCTGTAATCCTACTGTAACCCTTCTGTAATCCTACTGTAACCCTACTGTAATCCTACTGTAACCCTAACCCTACTGTAACCCTAACCCTACTGTAATCCTAACCCTACTGTAACCCTACTGTAATCGTAACCCTACTGTAACCCTACTGTAATCTTACTGTAACCCTAACCCTTCTGTAAACCTACTGTAACCCTACTGTAATCCTACTGTAACCCTAACCCTACTGTAACCCTAACCCTACTGTAAACCTACTGTAACCCTACTGTAACCCTAACCCTACTGTAATCCTACTGTAACCCTAACCCTACTGTAACCCTACTGTAAATCTACTGTAACCCTAACCCCACTGTAACCCTACTGTAAACCTACTGTAACCCTAACCCTACTGTAACCCTACTGTAACAATAACCCTACTGTAACCCTACTGTAACAATAACCCTACTGTAAACCTACTGTAACCCTAACCCTACTGTAACCCTACTGTATAATAACCCTACTGTAACAATAACCCTACTGTAACAATAACCCTACTGTAACCCTACTGTAACAATAACCTTACTGTAACCCTAACCCTACTGTAACCCTACTGTAATCCTACTGTAACCCTACTGTAACCCTACTGTAACAATAACCCTACTATAACCCTACTGTAACCCTACTGTAACAATAACCCTACTGTAAATCTAGTGTGCTATGTAGCCTCATGTTATAAACTAGTGTGCTATGTGGCCTCTTGTTATAACCTAGTGTTCTATGTAGCCTCATATAATCCTCTATTTTCTTCTCATCCTCTATAAATCTGTCATTGCTGTGTTTTATGAAAATTAACTAATCTGTGGCTTTTTCAGATGCCTAGGAATGTATTTGAGGAGATGAAGTATTTGGAGATTATGATCGTCAGTGACCATAATATGGTATGTGCCCTCAAAAGCCAAGCAACACTATCTAAACAGAAGACAGGAAACACGAATGAATATTTCAGCAATGTTTCATTATTTTACTGTTAAGAGTCTCGACAGCATTCCGTCAACACCAAGGAGGCTTGTGTCTCCTCCTCTCGTGTCTTATGCTTAGCCAGCTACACCCACAAGAGAATGCAACACTGTTGAATGTGGTGGTGGATGCATGATTCACATCCTAGCTAACGTAACCGTTGTCCAGATGTGAAAACACCAGGCTTATTCTATTGTTGGTGTGGACCATCAAAAATCAACATGTATATTTTATGTATTTTCTAAAAGGGTGTTGTAGAAGCTTGTATGAGAATTGATTCATGTTCCCCTTAATAATAGTTTTGAATAACATTTGTGTCATTGTTTTTGTGTGGTCTGCAGTATAAGCGACTCAAGACCAAGCAGCACACCAGGAACTCTGCCAAGTCAGTGGTGAACCTTGTTGATGCTGTGAGTAACATCTTCAGTTGGCTCTGAGAACTGATTCTTATTTTTATTTAAAAAAAAACTTTTATTCAACTGCAGATATTCAGACCTTCACCTCCTCTTTCTGGTGTATGTTTCAGGGTGTCCATCTAGAATAATGTTGAACTGATTCTAATTCTCTGGCTCTTGTGTGACTAAATAATACTTTCAATGCAATCATAGTTGAATCAATCATAGTTGAATCAATCATAGTTGAATCAATCATAGTTGAATCAATCATATTTGAATCAATCATCAATCATAGTTGAATCAATCATAGCTTAATCAATTATTGTGTTTGCAAAACACAAGTATATCTAAACGTTGAATTTACAGATGAATTGATCAAATGTATATGTATTTTTTTGTTGAGAACAGCTGTTTACCATTTATATTGAAGTTCCCCTAGAGGTAGAACCCAGAATTGACCAATTCGTCATGTGTCATACACTACTTATCTCATGTACCCTGAGTCTCATGTTCCCTCAGTTTCCTGCATCTCAAGTCTCCTGTAATCTGAGTCTCCTGTAATCTGAGTCTCCTGTAATCTGAGTCTCCTGTAATCTGAGTCTCTTGTAATCTGAGTCTCTTGTAATCTGAGTCTCTTGTAATCTCAGTCTCTTGTACCCTCAGTCTCCTGTACCCTCAGTCTCCTGTACCCTCAGTCTCCTGTAATCTGAGTCTCTTGTAATCTGAGTCTCCTGTACCCTCAATCTCCTGTAATCTGAGTCTCCTGTACCCTCAGTCTCCTGTAATCTGAGTCTCTTGTAATCTGAGTCTCCTGTACCCTCAGACTCCTGTAATCTGAGTCTCTTGTAATCTGAGTCTCTTGTACCGTCAGTCTCCTGTACCCTCAGTCGGCCCCATACATGTGTCTGTTATGTTCAGATTATACACTGTATCACTGTGCTTGTTGTTGCTCTGTGTAGCTGGGATGTGGAATAACAGTCTTGTGTCTCTCCTTGCTCCCAGTGTGCTGTATCCCCTGTCCTGTCCTGTCCCATGTCTCTCCTTTCTCCCAGTGTGATGTATCCCCTGTCCTGTCCTGTCCTGTCCCATGTCTCTCCCTGCTCTCAGTGTGCTGTTTTTCCCCTGTCCTGTCCTAACTTGTCTTGTCTTGTCCCATGTCTCTCCCTGCTCTCAGTGTGCTGTTTCCCCTGTCCTGTCCTGTCCTGTCCTCAGACAGTACAGATGATCATTCACACCCAGTATTCTTCTCCTCTTCCTGTGCTGTGATCTCTCCATCTCTCTCTCTCTCTCTCTCTCTCTCTCTCTCTCTGTGTGTGTTCTCCCACTACCCCAACACGCTCCGATGACAGATCTTTAAGGAGCACCTGCACACACGGGTGGTTCTGGTTGCCGTGGAGATCTGGTCGGACAAGGACCCGATTCCCATCAGTGTGAAGCCTCTGGACATGCTGAAAGATTTCTCTAAGTACCGGGCGCAGAGCATCAAGCAGCACGCTGACGCTGTGCACCTCTTCTCGTAAGTGCTCTCTCCTCCCTGTTCCTCAGGGCCACCCCATACTGATGCTGTAGTAAGTATCTCTTGCACACAGAGCCCCTTTATGGCTTCCCAGATCAGTAGATCATGTTAAAGGACTAGGCCCTAATGCTTTTGCTTTAACAACAAAGCAACCTTTTTCCATCCACTTTCATTTTTCCTCCAAGGGTGGCTGAAATACCACTCACATGTCCATTATATGTCTGTCTGCCTGTCCACCTGTCTGTCTGTGTATCTGACTGCCTGTCTGTCTGCCTGTCTGTGTGTCTGTCTGATAGTTACTCTGTGTCTCTTCGATGCACAGCAATGTGACCTTCCACTATCGCCGAAGCAGTGTAGCGTACTTCGGGGGCATGTGCTCTGTGAGCCGTGGAGTAGGGGTCAACGAGGTGAGACTACTGTCCAGGATCATACTTTTTTTATTATGGCAGAACAGACTAGTAACTGCTAATGTTTTGTACCTGCAGTATGGCACCACATGGACTATGGCTTCGTCACTCTCCCAGAGCTTGGCACAGAACCTCGGCATCCAGTGGGATCCAGCCGCAAAGAGAAGTACACAGACCAGCTCACATTCATATATGTCTCACAGATTTACAAAGCAGTCCTTTAAAAAAAATAATTATATCTCATTTTACAATCTATGTTTAAAATTTGGAATAATTTTAGGCACATATGTTTCTTTGATGGACATGCTGTGTGTTGTTCTCTCTCACAGAGGAATGTGGCTGCTCTGACTCCTGGGTGGGCTGCATCATGGAGGACACTGGGTAATGGGCTGCTGAACTACTGTTATTCTCACTCTCTGTTTCTGTCTATGTCTCGCTCTCCCTGTCACATGTGCCCCCCTCACACACACATACACACAGACAGATATATATATATTTATATATATATACACTACCTGTCAAAAGTTTGGGGTCACTTAGACATTTCCTTGTTTTTGAAAGAAAACAGCAGTCTCAACGTGAACAGTGAAGAGGCGACTCCGGGATGCTGGCCTTTTAGGCAGAGTTGCAAAGAAAAAGCCATATCTCAAACTAGACAATCTAATGTACTTGTCCTCTTGCTCAGTTGTGCACCGGGGCCTCCCACTCCTCTTTCTATTCTGGTTAGGGCCAGTTTGCGCTGTTCTGTGAAGGGAGTAGTACACACCGTTGTACGAGATCTTCAGTTTCTTGGCAAGTTCTCGCATGGAATAGCCTTCATTTCTCAGAACAAGAATAGACTGACGAGTTTCAGAAGAAAGTTCTTTGTTTTTGGCCATTTTGAGCCTGTAATCGAACCCACAAATGCTGATGCTCCAGATACTCAACTAGTCCAAAGAAGGCCAGTTTTATTGCTTCTTTAATCAGAACAACAGTTTTCAGCTGTGCTAACATATTTGCAAAAGGGTTTTCTAATAATCAATTAGCCTTTTATAATGATAAACTTAGATTAGCTAACACCACGTGCCATCGGAACAGAGGAGTGATGGTTGCTGATAATGGGCCTCTGTACGCCTATGTAGATATTCCATAAAAAAATCAGCCATTTCCAGATACAATAGTCATTTACAACATTAACAATGTCTTCAATGTATTTCTGATCAATTTGATGTTATTTTAATGGGCAAAAATAGCTTTTCTTTCAAAAACAAGGACATTTCTAAGTGACCCCAAACTTTTGAACGGTAGTGTATAGAGAGAGGGAGAGAGAGAGAGGGATAGGGAGAGAGAAACCACAGTCTCTCTCTATGAGCTGCTAACCACCTAGCGCCCCTGCTTCTCTCTATGAGCTGCTAACCACCAAGCCACCCCTCTCTATGAGCTGCTAACCACCTAGCTCCCCCTCTCTATGAGCTGCTAACCACCTAGCCCCCCCTCTCTATGAGCTGCTAACCACCTAGTGCCCCTGCTTCTCTCTATGTGCTGCTAACCACCTAGCTCCACAGCCTCTCTCTATGAGCTGCTAACCACCTAGCCCCCCCCTCTCTATGAGCTGCTAACCACCTAGCCACCCCTCTCTATGAGCTGCTAACCACCTAGCCACCCCTCTCTATGAGCTGCTAACCACCTAGCCACCCCTCTCTATGAGCTGCTAACCACCCAGCCACCCCTCTCTATGAGCTGCTAACCACCTAGTGCCCCTGCTTCTCTCTATGTGCTGCTAACCACCCAGCCACCCCTCTCTATGAGCTGCTAACCACCTAGTGCCCCTGCTTCTCTCTATGAGCTGCTAACCACCTAGCCACCACTCTCTATGAGCTGCTAACCAACTAGCACCCCTGTCTCTCTCTATGAGCTGCTAACCACCTAGCACCCCTGCCTCTCTATGAGCTGCTAACCACCTAGCCACCCCTCTCTATGAGCTGCTAACCACCTAGCCACCCCTCTCTATGAGCTGCTAACCACCCAGCCACCCCTCTCTATGAGCTGCTAACCACCTAGTGCCCCTGCTTCTCTCTATGTGCTGCTAACCACCCAGCCATCCCTCTATATGAGCTGCTAACCACCTAGTGCCCCTGCTTCTCTCTATGTGCTGCTAACCACCCAGCCACCCCTCTCTATGAGCTGCTAACCACCTAGTGCCCCTGCTTCTCTCTATGAGCTGCTAACCACCTAGCCACCACTCTCTATGAGCTGCTAACCAACTAGCACCCCTGTCTCTCTCTATGAGCTGCTAACCACCTAGCACCCCTGCCTCTCTATGAGCTGCTAACCACCTAGCCACCCCTCTCTATGAGCTGCTAACCACCTAGCGCTCCAGCCTCTCTCTATGAGCTGCTAACCACCTAGCGCCCCAACCTCTCTCTATGAGCTGCTAACCACCTAGCCACCACTCTCTATGAGCTGCTAACCAACTAGCACCCCTGTCTCTCTCTATGAGCTGCTAACCACCTAGCACCCCTGCCTCTCTATGAGCTGCTAACCACCTAGCCACCCCTCTCTATGAGCTGCTAACCACCTAGCCACCCCTCTCTATGAGCTGCTAACCACCTAGCCACCCCTCTCTATAAGCTGCTAACCACCTAGCACCCCTGCCTCTCTCTATGAGCTGCTAACCACCTAGCCACCCCTCTCTATGAGCTGCTAACCAACTAGCACCCCTGCCTCTCTCTATGAGCTGCTAACCACCTAGCGCCCCTGTCTCTCTATGAGCTGCTAACCACCTAGCCACCCCTCTCTATGAGCTGCTAACCAACTAGCACCCCTGCCTCTCTCTATGAGCTGCTAACCACCTAGCACCCCTGTCTCTCTCTATGAGCTGCTAACCACCTAGCACCCCTGCCTCTCTATGAGCTGCTAATCACCTAGCACCCCAACCTCTCTCTATGATAGTAGGCCAATGACTGGATGTATATCGCTGAATCTGCAGCCACCAGAGGCTGTGCAGGGCCATGACCTGCGGTAGCATGTGAAAGTTGCCATGACTTCATGCTTGTGTTGTTGACAGTGGCTCGTGTTGCACACTGGTCCAGAGTCACCTGACGTGAATAACATCTGCCACACCTTTCACTCTCACGCTAGGACATGGTCAATGAACAGTTGGATGATAAAGGTGGATCTATTCCTTTCCCCCTCAGGGTCCAGCATCCCCGGAAGTTCTCCAAGTGCAGCATCTCAGACTACAAGGCGTTCCTGCTGAAGGGCGGTGGATCATGTCTCTATAACAGGCCGACCAAGGTGAGTAGTTTACGTTGCGGTCGCCATACAGCTCAACATCAAAAAAGAGCAATACTGTGTATAACCAGTCATTCAGATACCGTTCTAACCCTCTGATTCTGTTTGTTTGGGCAGCTGTTTGAATCTACAGAGTGTGGGAATGGATACATTGAGGTGGGAGAGGAGTGTGACTGCGGAGATAGAACAGTAAGTTACTATTAAATACTAGTTTATTTACATCTCAATAATATGGTTCAAATACAGTGTCAGACTGGTGCTGCCGTCTATGTTGTAGGAGTGCTACAAGGACTGCTGTAAGAAGTGTTCCCTAGCTAATGGTGCACATTGCGCTGACGGACCTTGCTGCAACAACACTTGTCTGGTAAGAGCTGTTTAATCACTGTGTCAGGATGCTCACTAAGAACCGATATGGCTGTTTAATCACTGTGTCAGGATGCTCACTAAGAACCATTATGGCTGTTTAATCACTGTGTCAGGATGCTCACTAAGGACCATTATGGCTGTTTAATCACTGTGTCAGGATGCTCACTAAGGACCATTATGGCTGTTTAATCACTGTGTCAGGATGCTCACTAAGAACCATTATGGCTGTTTAATCACTGTGTCAGGATGCTCACTAAGAACCGATATGGCTGTTTAATCACTGTGTCAAGATGCTCACTAAGAACCAATATGGCTGTTTAATCACTGTGTCAGGATGCTCACTAAGAACCGATATGGCTGTTTAATCACTGTGTCAAGATGCTCACTAAGAACCGATATGGCTGTTTAATCACTGTGTCAGGATGCTCACTAAGAACCATTATGGCTGTTTAATCACTGTGTCAGGATGCTCACTAAGAACCAATATGGCTGTTTAATCACTGTGTCAAGATGCTCACTAAGAACCAATATGGCTGTTTAATCACTGTGTCAAGATGCTCACTAAGAACCGATATGGCTGTTTAATCACTGTGTCAGGATGCTCACTAAGAACCAATATGGCTGTTTAATCACTGTGTCAGGATGCTCACTAAGAACCAATATGGCTGTTTAATCACTGTGTCAGGATGCTCACTAAGAACCAATATGGCTGTTTAATCACTGTGTCAGGATGCTCACTAAGAACCGATATGGCTGTTTAATCACCAGTATGTTTTTTTGTGTTAGTGTTGTTTAAGAGACCTGATAAGATTGGTACAGGAAATCCCGGTCTCTTGTTCTCTCTTTCTATGTTAGTTCTACCCACGTGGTTACAGTTGTCGCTATGCGGTGAATGACTGTGACATCTCAGAGACATGCTCAGGAGACTCTGGCCAGGTGAGTTGGGCTCTAACCATTCATTTTCTGAAACAGGATGAAACGTTCAGCTGTCTTAAAAGGAAATATTTTTTATGTTGTTCATTGTAGTGCCCTCCCAACCTCCACAAACAAGATGGCTACCAATGTCAAGTCGACCAGGTGGGCAGCATGATCACTAAGCCACAAGGACATACTGTATACCTATTCAGATTATGTGATTTAGAAAATGATTGTCATTATGAACTTGCTTGAACATATGGGGAATGAATGAGTATACTCCGTGATTCTACACATGCATTGCTTGCTGTTTGTGGTTTTAGACTGGGTTTCTGTAGAAGCACTTTTTGACATCTGCTGATGTAAAAAGGTGCTATGTAAATACCTTTGATATGATTTTGTCTCTTTAGGGACGCTGCTACAGCGGAGAGTGCAAGACCAGAGGAAACCAGTGCAAATATCTCTGGGGCCCAAGTGAGTTCAGAATCCCTCTTGCTTAAGTTACTCAATGCCAGTACAGTGGTCAAGATATGTCATATAAAATGCAGAGAATTTGAGACTTGTACTTTAGTGATATTAGCTTGTAGTGAGGTGTGGTAATCCTCCTCCCTTTCTCCTCTCCTGTGTTACCTCCTTGTGCAGAGGCGGGAGGGTCTGAAAAGTTCTGCTACGAGAAGCTAAACACAGAAGGAACCGAGAAGGGTAACTGTGGAAAGGATGGAGATAAGTGGCTCCAGTGCAGCAAGCAGTGAGTTTACAGCTGATACCAAATATACACTGGTGTACACTGTAGTCATGCACTATACCAGAACAAATAGTCAAGTACTGCTGTGTCTGTTCTACATCAAATGTAGTATTCACAAATTGTCAATGTTCCCTTAGTCAATTCAATTCAAGGGGCTTTATTGGCATGGGAAACATGTGTTAACATTGCCAAAGCAAGTGAGGTAGATAATATACAAAAGTGAAATAAACAATAAAAATTAACAGTGAACATTACACATACAGAAGTTTCAAAACAATAAAGACATTACAAATGTCATATTACGTATATATACAGTGTTGCAACGTCTCCGATTCTCCCTCTGCAGTGATGTGTTCTGTGGGTTCCTGCTGTGCAGTAACATCGGACACAACCCCCGCATCGGCATGATGAAGGGAGACATCACTCGTACCTCCTTCAACCATCAGGGCAGGCCGGTGAACTGCAGGTGGATACAACCTCCTCACCTGTCAACGCACAGAGACAACATACGGATACTAACTCGCCTCTCTCTCTCTCTCTCTCTCTCTATGGTCTCTCTCTCTCTCTCTCTCTCTCTCTATGGTCTCTCTCTCTCTCTCTCTCTCTCTCTCTCTATGGTCTCTCTCTCTCTATGGTCTCTCTCTCTATGGTCTCTCTCTATGGTCTCTCTCTCTCTCTTTCTCTATGGTCTTTCTCTCTCTCTATGGTCTCTCTCTCTCTCTATGGTCTCTCTCTCTCTATGGTCTCTCTCTCTCTCTCTGTGTTTCTCTCTCTCTCTCTCTATGATCTCTCTCTCTCTCTCTCTCTCTCTCTCTCTCTATGGTCTCTCTCTCTCTCTCTCTCTCTGTTTCTCTCTCTCTCTCTATGGTCTCTCTCTCTCTCTCCAGTGGTGGCCATGTTCTTTTGGACGATGAGACTGACTTAGGCTACGTGGAGGACGGAGCGCCCTGTGGGCCGTCCATGATGTGCCTTGACCACAAGTGTCTGCCCATCCAGTCCCTCAACATGAGCACCTGCCCCAGCGGGCCCAACGGCCAGGTGTGCTCATCCCACGGGGTGAGTCCAGGGGAGCTGGTTCACCCTGTAGGCCAGGGTTCCCCAACTGGCGGCCCGCGGGATGAATTTAAAAAAAAAAAACAGCTCCAAGTGATTTTAATTTAAGAAATCTGTTCCCAAGTATTTCCCACACATAATAGAGACACAACTTGATTGGATACAAATGTAAGGTTTGAAATTATTATGTTTTAGTCAAACATATCTGTTTGGGCTTCTTGTGGTCAATTTGCAGTCCACAAATGATCCCGCAGCTGAATCTAGTTGATCCCTGCACTAGGTGTACCCATATGAAGCTGAATCTAGTTGATCCCTGCTCTAGGTGTACCCATATGAAGCTGAATCTAGTTGATCCCTGCTCTAGGTGTACCCATATGAAGCTGAATCTAGTTGATCCCTGCTCTAGGTGTACCCATATGAAGCTGAATCTAGTTGATCCCTGCTCTAGGTGTACCCATATGAAGCTGAATCTAGTTGATCCCTGCTCTAGGTGTACCCATATGAAGCTGAATCTAGTTGATGATCCCTGCACTAGGTGTACCCATATGAAGCTGAATCTAGTTGATGATCCCTGCACTAGGTGTACCCATATGAAGCTGAATCTAGTTGATGATCCCTGCACTAGGTGTACCCATATGAAGCTGAATCTAGTTGATGATCCCTGCTCTAGGTGTACCCATATGAAGCTGAATCTAGTTGATGATCCCTGCTCTAGGTGTACCCATATGAAGCTGAATCTAGTTGATGATCCCTGCTCTAGGTGTACCCATATGAAGCTGAATCTAGTTGATGATCCCTGCTCTAGGTGTACCCATATGAAGCTGAATCTAGTTGATGATCCCTGCTCTAGGTGTACCCATATGAAGCTGAATCTAGTTGATGATCCCTGCTCTAGGTGTACCCATATGAAGCTGAATCTAGTTGATGATCCCTGCTCTAAGTGTACCCATATGAAGCTGAATCTAGTTGATCCCTGATCTAGGTGTACCCATATGAAGCTGAATCTAGTTGATGATCCCTGCTCTAGGTGTACCCATATGAAGCTGAATCTAGTTGATGATCCCTGCTCTAGGTGTACCCATATGAAGCTGAATCTAGTTGATGATCCCTGCTCTAGGTGTACCCATATGAAGCTGAATCTAGTTGATGATCCCTGCTCTAGGTGTACCCATATGAAGCTGAATCTAGTTGATCCCTGCTCTATGTGTACCCATATGAAGCTGAATCTAGTTGATCCCTGCTCTAGGTGTACCCATATGAAGCTGAATCTAGTTGATCCCTGCTCTAAGTGTACCCATATGAAGCTGAATCTAGTTGATCCCTGCTCTAGGTGTACCCATATGAAGCTGAATCTAGTTGATCCCTGCTCTAGGTGTACCCATATGAAGCTGAATCTAGTTGATCCCTGCTCTAGGTGTACCCATATGAAGCTGAATCTAGTTGATCCCTGCTCTAGGTGTACCCATATGAAGCTGAATCTAGTTGATGATCCCTGCACTAGGTGTACCCATATGAAGCTGAATCTAGTTGATGATCCCTGCACTAGGTGTACCCATATGAAGCTGAATCTAGTTGATGATCCCTGCTCTAGGTGTACCCATATGAAGCTGAATCTAGTTGATGATCCCTGCTCTAGGTGTACCCATATGAAGCTGAATCTAGTTGATGATCCCTGCTCTAGGTGTACCCATATGAAGCTGAATCTAGTTGATGATCCCTGCTCTAGGTGTACCCATATGAAGCTGAATCTAGTTGATGATCCCTGCTCTAGGTGTACCCATATGAAGCTGAATCTAGTTGATGATCCCTGCTCTAGGTGTACCCATATGAAGCTGAATCTAGTTGATGATCCCTGCTCTAAGTGTACCCATATGAAGCTGAATCTAGTTGATGATCCCTGCTCTAGGTGTACCCATATGAAGCTGAATCTAGTTGATGATCCCTGCTCTAGGTGTACCCATATGAAGCTGAATCTAGTTGATGATCCCTGCTCTAGGTGTACCCATATGAAGCTGAATCTAGTTGATGATCCCTGCTCTAGGTGTACCCATATGAAGCTGAATCTAGTTGATGATCCCTGCTCTAGGTGTACCCATATGAAGCTGAATCTAGTTGATGATCCCTGCTCTAAGTGTACCCATATGAAGCTGAATCTAGTTGATCCCTGCTCTAGGTGTACCCATATGAAGCTGAATCTAGTTGATGATCCCTGCTCTAGGTGTACCCATATGAAGCTGAATCTAGTTGATCCCTGCTCTATGTGTACCCATATGAAGCTGAATCTAGTTGATCCCTGCTCTAGGTGTACCCATATGAAGCTGAATCTAGTTGATCCCTGCTCTAAGTGTACCCATATGAAGCTGAATCTAGTTGATCCCTGCTCTAGGTGTACCCATATGAAGCTGAATCTAGTTGATCCCTGCTCTAGGTGTACCCATATGAAGCTGAATCTAGTTGATCCCTGCTCTAGGTGTACCCATATGAAGCTGAATCTAGTTGATCCCTGCTCTAGGTGTACCCATATGAAGCTGAATCTAGTTGATCCCTGCTCTAGGTGTACCCATATGAAGCTGAATCTAGTTGATCCCTGCTCTAGGTGTACCCATATGAAGCTGAATCTATTTGATCCCTGCTCTAGGTGTACCCATATGAAGCTGAATCTAGTTGATCCCTGCTCTAGGTGTACCCATATGAAGCTGAATCTAGTTGATGATCCCTGCTCTAGGTGTACCCATATGACCCGAGCCCAGAACTACAACCTTGAAGGCTTTGTTATTAGCCATAAGGGCCCACAATGATTTCTCCAATGACACAGTGTCAGCAAGTGAATTATTCACTACAATTTCACCAATCGTGTAAAATCCCCAGCATGCAGCAGTAATTGAGCCTGGGGACGAGTTTAACAAGGGTGACGTATTAATTTGTCATGGAGCGTAGATGAATGAATTCCTCCCTGCCGCCTCTCTTCCTCCCTTTGTCCTACCTGGCCAGGTGTGTAACAACGAGGCGGCGTGCACCTGTGACACCACCTGGGCGGGGACTGACTGCAGCATGCCCGACCCTCCCAAGGAGCCTGCACCCACAGAAGACGAAGAACCAAAAGGTTTGTTTCCGTCTCGTTTTCAGAACCTATATATGGTAGACTAAAGTAACGTGCTTCCCTGACTAGAATCATTCCTTTGACTTTCTGATCATCTTTACGGCAGTTGGTTTTCAAATACCTTCTTCTGTCTAAAGATCAGAGCTACAGTTGAAGTCAGACGTTTACATACACCTTAGCCGAATACATTTAAACTCAGTTTTCACAATTCCTGACATTTAATCCTAGTACAAATTCCCTGTCTTAGGTCAGTTAGGATCACCACCACTATTTTAAGAATGTGAAATGTCAGAATAATAGTAGAGATAATGATTTATTTCAGCTTTTATTTCTTTCATCACATTTCCAGTGGGTCAGAAGTTTACATACACTCATTTAGTATTTGGTAGCATTGACTTTAAATTGTTTAACTTGTTAGCCTTTCAGGTTATGTCTATATAGGACTAGTTTTACTTTGGATATTGATACTTTTGTACCTGTTTCCTCCAGCATCTTCACAAGGTCCTTTGCTGTTGTTCTGGGATTGATTTGCACCTTTCGCCCAAAGTACGTTCATCTCTAGGAGACAGAACGCGTCTCCTTCATGAGCAGTATGGCGGCTGCATGGTCCCATGGTGTTTATACTTGCATACTTTTGCTTGTACGATGAATGTGGTATCTTCAGGCGTTTGGAAATCGCTCCCAAGGATGAACCAGAATTGTGGTTCATCAGGTCTTGTGTCATGCACAAAGTAGATGTCCTAACCGACATGCCAAAACTATAATTTGTTAAGTTTTAATGTCTCCAACCTAAGTGTATGTAAACTTCTGACTTCAACTGTACATGTCACAGAACATTTGTACATGTCATAGTGAATGGAAGGTCCTTGGAGATGAAATGCTATGGCATTTAACTAGTGTGCCTTTTCATTCTTCTTTGACTGTTTTCCGTTTATAAATGTTTTCCTTTTTTAACTTTCAAATATATATATATTTTATATCTGCTTTTGTTGCTCTTATCGTTTTATTGTGCTATTTTATAGTTTTTTTTTTAAGTGCTAATTTTAACAGCACTTTAAGTTGCTGATGCTTGTATGAAAGGTGCTAAACAAATCAATTTGATTATAATCATTAACGTTATTATTCTGGAATAGATACATCTAATGATTCCCAGGAGAATAGGTGCTGTAGCCGTGGCCTCTAATATCATCACAGATACATCTAATGATTCCCAGGAGAATAGGTGCTGTAGCCGTGGCCTCTAATATCATCACAGATACATCTAATGATTCCCAGGAGAATAGGTGCTGTAGCCGTGGCCTCTAATATCATCACAGATACATCTAATGATTCCCAGGAGAATAGGTGCTGTAGCCGTGGCCTCTAATATCATCACAGATACATCTAATGATTCCCAGGAGAATAGGTGCTGTAGCCGTGGCCTCTAATATCATCACAGATACATCTAATGATTCCCAGGAGAATAGGTGCTGTAGCCGTGGCCTCTAATATCATCACAGATACATCTAATGATTCCCAGGAGAATAGGTGCCTCTAATATCATCACAGATACATCTAATGATTCATCTAATATCATCACAGATACATCTAATGATTCCCAGGAGAATAGGTGCTGTAGCCGTGGCCTCTAATATCATCACAGATACATCTAATGATTCCCAGGAGAATAGGTGCTGTAGCCGTGGCCTCTAATATCATCACAGATACATCTAATGATTCCCAGGAGAATAGGTGCTGTAGCCGTGGCCTCTAATATCATCACAGATACATCTAATGATTCCCAGGAGAATAGGTGCTGTAGCCGTGGCCTCTAATATCATCACAGATACATCTAATGATTCCCAGGAGAATAGGTGCTGTAGCCGTGGCCTCTAATATCATCACAGATACATCTAATGATTCCCAGGAGAATAGGTGCTGTAGCCGTGGCCTCTAATATCATCACAGATACATCTAATGATTCCCAGGAGAATAGGTGCTGTAGCCGTGGCCTCTAATATCATCACAGATACATCTAATGATTCCCAGGAGAATAGGTGCTGTAGCCGTGGCCTCTAATATCATCACAGATACATCTAATGATTCCCAGGAGAATAGGTGCTGTAGCCGTGGCCTCTAATATCATCACAGATACATCTAATGATTCCCAGGAGAATAGGTGCTGGTATTCTAATATCATCACAGATACATCTAATGATTCCCAGGAGAATAGGTGCTGTAGCCGTGGCCTAATATCATCACAGATACATCTAATGATTCCCAGGAGAATAGGTGCTGTAGCCGTGGCCTCTAATATCATCACAGATACATCTAATGATTCCCAGGAGAGAATAGCCGTGCCTCTAATATCATCACAGATACATCTAATGATTCCCAGGAGAATAGGTGCTGTAGCCTCTAATATCATCACAGATACATCTAATGATTCCCAGGAGAATAGGTGCTGTAGCCGTGGCCTCTAATATCATCACAGATACATCTAATGATTCCCAGGAGAATAGGTGCTGTAGCCGTGGCCTCTAATATCATCACAGATACATCTAATGATTCCCAGGAGAATAGGTGCTGTAGCCGTGGCCTCTAATATCATCACAGATACATCTAATGATTCCCAGGAGAATAGGTGCTGTAGCCGTGGCCTCTAATATCATCACAGATACATCTAATGATTCCCAGGAGAATAGGTGCTGTAGCCGTGGCCTCTAATATCATCACAGATACATCTAATGATTCCCAGGAGAATAGGTGCTGTAGCCGTGGCCTCTAATATCATCACAGATACATCTAATGATTCCCAGGAGAATAGGTGCTGTAGCCGTGGCCTCTAATATCATCACAGATACATCTAATGATTCCCAGGAGAATAGGTGCTGTAGCCGTGGCCTCTAATATCATCACAGATACATCTAATGATTCCCAGGAGAATAGGTGCTGTAGCCGTGGCCTCTAATATCATCACAGATACATCTAATGATTCCCAGGAGAATAGGTGCTGTAGCCGTGGCCTCTAATATCATCACAGATACATCTAATGATTCCCAGGAGAATAGGTGCTGTAGCCGTGGCCTCTAATATCATCACAGATACATCTAATGATTCCCAGGAGAATAGGTGCTGTAGCCGTGCCTCTAATATCATCACAGATACATCTAATGATTCCCAGGAGAAATATCATCACAGATACATCTAATGATTCCCAGGAGAATAGGTGCTGTAGCCGTGGCCTCTAATATCATCACAGATACATCTAATGATTCCCAGGAGAATAGGTGCTGTAGCCGTGGCCTCTAATATCATCACAGATACATCTAATGATTCCCAGGAGAATAGGTGCTGTAGCCGTGGCCTCTAATATCATCACAGATACATCTAATGATTCCCAGGAGAATAGGTGCTGTAGCCGTGGCCTCTAATATCATCACAGATACATCTAATGATTCCCAGGAGAATAGGTGCTGTAGCCGTGGCCTCTAATATCATCACAGATACATCTAATGATTCCCAGGAGAATAGGTGCTGTAGCCGTGGCCTCTAATATCATCACAGATACATCTAATGATTCCCAGGAGAATAGGTGCTGTAGCCGTGGCCTCTAATATCATCACAGATACATCTAATGATTCCCAGGAGAATAGGTGCTGTAGCCGTGGCCTCTAATATCATCTAATGATTCCCAGGAGAATAGGTGCAGCCGTGGCCTCTAATATCATCACAGATTCCCAGGAGAATAGGTGCTGTAGCCGTGGCCTCTAATATCATCACAGATACATCTAATGATTCCCAGGAGAATAGGTGCTGTAGCCGTGGCCTCTAATATCATCACAGATACATCTAATGATTCCCAGGAGAATAGGTGCTGTAGCCGTGGCCTCTAATATCATCACAGATACATCTAATGATTCCCAGGAGAATAGGTGCTGTAGCCGTGGCCTCTAATATCATCACAGATACATCTAATGATTCCCAGGAGAATAGGTGCTGTAGCCGTGGCCTCTAATATCATCACAGATACATCTAATGATTCCCAGGAGAATAGGTGCTGTAGCCGTGGCCTCTAATATCATCACAGATACATCTAATGATTCCCAGGAGAATAGGTGCTGTAGCCGTGGCCTCTAATATCATCACAGATACATCTAATGATTCCCAGGAGAATAGGTGCTGTAGCCGTGGCCTCTAATATCATCACAGATACATCTAATGATTCCCAGGAGAATAGGTGCTGTAGCCGTGGCCTCTAATATCATCACAGATACATCTAATGATTCCCAGGAGAATAGGTGCTGTAGCCGTGGCCTCTAATATCATCACAGATACATCTAATGATTCCCAGGAGAATAGGTGCTGTAGCCGTGGCCTCTAATATCATCACAGATACATCTAATGATTCCCAGGAGAATAGGTGCTGTAGCCGTGGCCTCTAATATCATCACAGATACATCTAATGATTCCCAGGAGAATAGGTGCTGTAGCCGTGGCCTCTAATATCATCACAGATACATCTAATGATTCCCAGGAGAATAGGTGCTGTAGCCGTGGCCTCTAATATCATCACATCTAATATCATCACAGATACATCTAATGATTCCCAGGAGAATAGGTGCTGTAGCCGTGGCCTCTAATATCATCACAGATACATCTAATGATTCCCAGGAGAATAGGTGCTGTAGCCGTGGCCTCTAATATCATCACAGATACATCTAATGATTCCCAGGAGAATAGGTGCTGTAGCTGTGGCCTCTAATATCATGATATCATCACAGATATAGACATCATGATATCACCATCATCATAGATATAGACATCATGATATCATCACAGATATAGACATCATGATATCATCACAGATATAGACATCATGATATCATCACAGATATAGGCATCATGATATCATCACAGATATAGACATCAATCCCTTCTAGACAACTTCCTAGACAAAACGTTTCACTGTCATAGTAGAACACCTAAACAGTATATTTGACCTCTTAGCTTCCATATCACATCAAAACATTTCACTGTCATAGTAGAACACCTAAACAGTATATTTGACCTCTTAGCTTCCATATCACATCAAAACGTTTCACTGTCATAGTAGAACACCTAAACAGTATATTTGACCTCTTAGCTTCCCTATCACATCAAAACGTTTCACTGTCATAGTAGAACACCTAAACAGTATATTTGACCTCTTAGCTTCCCTATCACATCAAAACATTGCAAGCAGGCAACAACAAAAAATTAACAACAAGGTCAAATGGTTTGATGAAGAAGGCAAAAACCTAAGAAAGAAATTGCAAAACATAGAGACCCAGAAAACCTGAGCCTATGCCTTCACTGTGGTGAATCACTAATACAGAAATACACTACGGGAAAAGAAGGAACAGCACTTCAGAAATCAGCTCAATGTAATTGAAGAATCTATAGAATCTAACCACTTCTGGGAAAATCAGAAAACTCCAAACAAATAACAACACGAAGAGTTATCTATCCAAAATGAAGATGGATAATGTATGGATAAACCACTTCTCCAATATGTTTGGCTCTGTAACAAAGAACAAACAGTGTTCTTTGTGATATAATAATGTTAGTGGCGGTTTGAGGAAGATGGCGGACTGAACACAGAGATGCAGATCGCCTCAAGAAGAAAAAAAATTCAATATCTGCAAGTTTGACTAAATATGAGCACTTCAGAGATAGAGATGGAGATAGACACCCGGTCAAGAGAAGTGAACCGTCGTGAGATACTGTATCCTGTCTGTGAGTGGTGACTAGGACTCCCAAAGAGTTCCAATGTGGTCATTTATCCGCATATAGATCACCTGTCACTAACTTCATGCAGTTAGGCTGAGACTGTAGCTAGGTGCATGCTGCCATAAAGGAGTAAAACATCTCTCAGTCTACGATAATACAGTAAGAGAGGTTTATGATCTCCCGAGATTTGTTATGCGCTAACGACCATGTTTATCGGGACCATTTTTTTCTGGCCAACTTTTCAATGTAGTGGTCTCAGTCTTTTCAAAACCTCTTACAGTACCTCCACCTGTAGGCAATAGGGCTCCTGAGATGTAGACTTGTCCATTTAATTTACAAGCAAAGTGCCACATCACATCAGATCACTACTACCACGGTAACGTTGAGTAGAAGGTCCTGATAATCACTACTACCACGGCAACGTTGAGTAGAAGGTCCTGATAATCACTACTACCACGGCAACGTTGAGTAGAACGTCCTGATAATCACTACTACCACGGCAACGTTGAGTAGAAGGTCCATATAATCACTACTACCACGGTAACGTTGAGTAGAAGGTCCTGATAATCACTACTACCACGACAATGTTGAGTAGAAGGTCCTGATAATCACTACTACCACAGTAACGTTGAGTAGAAGGTCCTGATAATCACTACTACCACGGCAACGTTGAGTAGAAGGTCCTGATAATCACTACTACCATGGCAACGCCGAGTAGAAGGTCCTGATAATCACTACTACCACGGCAACGTTGAGTAGAAGGTCCTGATAATCACTACTACCATGGCAACGCCGAGTAGAAGGTCCTGATAATCACTACTACCACGGCAACGTTGAGTAGAAGGTCCTGATAATCACTACTACCACGGCAACGTTGAGTAGAAGGTCCTGATAATCACTACTACCACGGCAACGTTGAGTAGAAGGTCCTGATAATCACTACTACCACGGTGACGTTGAGTAGAAGGTCCTGATAATCACTACTACCACGGCAACGTTGAGTAGAAGGTCCATATAATCACTACTACCACGGCAACGTTGAGTAGAAGGTCCTGATAATCACTACTACCACGGTAATTTTGAGTAGATGGTCCTGATAATCACTACTACCACGGCAACGTTGAGTAGAAGGTCCATATAATCACTACTACCACGGTAACGTTGAGTAGAAGGTCCTGATAATCACTACTACCACGGTAACGTTGAGTAGAAGGTCCTGATAATCACTACTACCACGGTGACGTTGAGTAGAAGGTCCTGATAATCACTACTACCACGGCAACGTTGAGTAGAAGGTCCATATAATCACTACTACCACGGTAACGTTGAGTAGAAGGTCCATATAATCACTACTACCACGGCAACGTTGAGTAAAGGTCCTGATAATCACTACTACCACGGCAACGTTGAGTAGAAGGTCCTGATAATCACTACTACCACGGCAACGTTGAGTAGAAGGTGCTTATAAGCATGCAAAAAATATACCATACGTGAGTCATTCATGTCTTTCTCCCCCATAACCCTTTGCAGGTCCTAGTGCCACCAATCTTATAATAGGCTCCATCGCCGGTGCCATCCTGGTGGCTGCCATAGTGCTGGGGGGGACCGGATGGGGCTTTAAGTAAGCAACACACCACACACCTCTTCTCCATGACTCTGGCATCCCCTGCTGTTGCATATAGACACCAGTGTTTGAGCTCCTGCTACAGAATACGGACATGGACTCAGGGACAAACAGACACGCACGCACACACACACACACGCACACACCTGATACAGAATGGGACACACACACATACCTGATGCACGTTTGTCCGATGTACCATCACTTGCACAGTAAGCAGTAAACACACACTGACATGTTTTGAAGTCATCTTGCATGTGTTCATGATACCTTTACTTTTCTTAAAGGTCCACAATCAATCATATAGGGTGAATAAATACCATAGAGATTATGTTGGGGGAGAGGTTGGGCATCTGTGAGTCTGTGGCAGAATCTCAAACTGATAAAACGGGCACAGTGCAAAGTTTGACATGCATGTTCAGTACAGTTACTAAACCTGCTAGCTAAGCAGAATAATCATTAAATCAGATAGGAGCACTTGGAGACCAAACTGTTCTTACTACTAATCTAGTATGTGCATTAAGATTATACTGTAGCTTCTTGACACATTCAGATTATAGCTCCTTGACACATTCAGATTATAGCTCCTCGACACATTCAGATTATAGCTCTTCGACACATTCAGATTATAGCTCCTTGACACATTCAGATTATAGCTCCTTGACACATTCAGATTATAGCTCCTGGACACATTCAGATTATAGCTCCTGGACACATTCAGATTATAGCTCCTTGACACATTCAGATTATAGCTTCTGGACACATTCAGATTATAGCTCCTGGACACATTCAGATTATAGCCCCTCGACACATTCAGATTATAGCTTCTGGACACATTCAGATTATAGCTCTTCGACACATTCAGATTATAGCTCCTCGACACATTCAGATTATAGCTCTTCGACACATTCAGATTATAGCTCCTTGACACATTCAGATTATAGCTCCTTGACACATTCAGATTATAGCTCCTGGACACATTCAGATTATAGCTCCTGGACACATTCAGATTATAGCTCCTTGACACATTCAGATTATAGCTTCTGGACACATTCAGATTATAGCTCTTCGACACATTCAGATTATAGCCCCTCGACACATTCAGATTATAGCTTCTGGACACATTCAGATTATAGCTCTTCGACACATTCAGATTATAGCTTCTGGACACATTCAGATTATAGCTCTTCGACACATTCAGATTATAGCCCCTCGACACATTCAGATTATAGCTCCTCGACACATTCAGATTATAGCCCCTCGACACATTCAGATTATAGTTTCTGGACACATTCAGATTATAGCTCCTTGACACATTCAGATTATAGCTCTTCGACACATTCAGATTATAGCTCTTCGACACATTCAGATTATAGTTTCTGGACACATTCAGATTATAGCTTCTGGACACATTCAGATTATAGCCCCTCGACACATTCAGATTATAGCTTCTGGACACATTCAGATTATAGCTCCTCAACACATTCAGATTATAGCTCCTGGACACATTCAGATTATAGCTCCTCGACACATTCAGATTATAGCCCCTCGACACATTCAGATTATAGCCCCTCGACACATTCAGATTATAGCCCCTCGACACATTCAGATTATAGCTCCTTGACACATTCAGATTATAGCTCCTTGACACATTCAGATTATAGCTCCTTGACACATTCAGATTATAGCCCCTCGACACATTCAGATTATAGCCCCTCGACACATTCAGATTATAGCTCCTTGACACATTCAGATTATAGCTCCTTGACACATTCAGATTATAGCTCTTCGACACATTCAGATTATAGCTCCTGGACACATTGTGTTGTGTTCACTGATCTGAGGCATCAAGTGTCAGTCGCTCACTGGTCAACCTGTTGTGTTGGGCAACAGGGGTGTTACACACCATTAATCTAAAGAAAGAAAAGGAGTTGATAAATATAGTTCAGCCACCAAAGCATGCCAGTTAGCAAAGCATCATGTTTGTCACCAAAACATTTATTTCTGCATGTTTACTTGGATAAGGTCAGTTCATTGCACAAAGGCTGAGCCTAACCCAGGATGACATGCTCCTGGGTTACCATACTCTTATCACTACCATCATCTTTTTCTCACTCCGGTACGAGGGTTCGAGGGTGAGAGTTTAAGCGGAAGTGGTGAGAGAGAAGCCAGGGCCATATTGTTGGCCGCAGCCTTTGTGTCATGGCTGGCCACACCCACCTGGATGGCCAGGCTCCGCCCTAGAGCAGAGCAGGACTGCCGGACCCGCCCACAACAGCTGCCATTGCTGCCTGCTTCACAGACCTGGTACACACACGGCGCATTGTACTGCATGACCCACCACGCACATCAATAGAGCCATCTCCAACTGGCCTACTATTGAAACAGGTGCATGACAGACTGCTAGAAGCCCTACATCAAGCCACTTACAGAGAGGTTATGCACCAACTCATGTTGTTGGTGTTATCTTGTTGTTGTTGTTGTCGTCTTTGTGGTTGTTGTTGTTGTTGATGTGTCGTTGTCTCCTCTTTCCCTCCTTTTATAGAGTACATTTTTGTTGGTTCTCTCTCACCCCAGATGCTAATGTTTTGAATGGAACAAATGTGTATTTTCCTGTCAAAGATGGTAATGAGAGATTTGTGTCCTCTCCTTGTCCTTGTGTTTTGGAAAGCTAACTGTATGCCACATGGACTAGCACAGCCTCTTCTCATTGCCTCCAGCACCATGCTGTGGTTGCTAATGAGAAAAACACTAAATCAGTGTCATTGCAATGCAGACTGATTTACTCACCGTCTTTCTGAAAAATAAACAACCATAAAAGCACTGCACATACCAATAGTTAACGTACCAGTAGTTAACATACCAATAGTTAACGTACCAGTAGTTAACATACCAGTAGTTAACATACCAGTAGTTAACATACCAATAGTTAACGTACCAATAGTTAACGTACCAGTAGTTAACATACCAATAGTTAACATACCAGTAGTTAACGTGCCAGTAGTTAATTCCAATAGTTAACATACCAATAGTTAACATACCAGTAGTTAATTTATCAATAGTTAACGTACCAATAGTTAACGTGCCAATAGTTAATTTATCAATAGTTAACATGCCAATAGTTAACGTACCAATAGTTAACTTGCCAATAGTTAACATTCCAATAGTTAACGTACCAGTAGTTAATTTATCAATAGTTAACATTCCAATAGTTAACGTACCAGTAGTTAACGTACCAATAGTTAACGTACCAGTAGTTAATTTATCAATAGTTAACATACCAATAGTTAACGTACCAGTAGTTAATTTATCAATAGTTAACGTACCAATAGTTAACATACCAATAGTTAACGTGCCAATAGTTAACATACCAATAGTTAACGTGCCAATAGTTAACGTACCAGTAGTTAACATACCAGTAGTTAACGTACCAGTAGTTAACGTGCCAATAGTTAACATACCAATAGTTAACGTGCCAATAGTTAACGTACCAATAGTTAACATACCAGTAGTTAACATACCAATAGTTAACGTACCAGTAGTTAACATACCAATAGTTAACGTACCAATAGTTAACATACCAGTAGTTAACATACCAGTAGTTAACGTGCCAATAGTTAACGTACCAGTAGTTAACATACCAATAGTTAACGTACCAGTAGTTAACATACCAATAGTTAACGTACCAGTAGTTAACATACCAGTAGTTAACATACCAATAGTTAACGTACCAATAGTTAACGTACCAGTAGTTAACATACCAATAGTTAACGTACCAGTAGTTAACGTGCCAGTAGTTAATTCCAATAGTTAACGTACCAATAGTTAACATACCAGTAGTTAACATACCAATAGTTAACATACCAGTAGTTAACATACCAATAGTTAACATACCAATAGTTAACATACCAGTAGTTAACGTACCAATAGTTAACATACCAATAGTTAACATACCAGTAGTTAACGTACCAATAGTTAACATACCAGTAGTTAACGTACCAATAGTTAACATACCAGTAGTTAACGTACCAATAGTTAACATACCAGTAGTTAACGTACCAGTAGTTAACGTGCCAGTAGTTAATTCCAATAGTTAACATACCAATAGTTAACGTACCAGTAGTTAACGTACCAATAGTTAACGTACCAGTAGTTAATTTATCAATAGTTAACATACCAATAGTTAACGTACCAGTAGTTAATTTATCAATAGTTAACGTACCAATAGTTAACGTGCCAATAGTTAATTTATCAATAGTTAACATGCCAATAGTTAACCTACCAATAGTTAACGTGCCAATAGTGAATTTATCAATAGTTAACATACCAATAGTTAACGTACCAATAGTTAACGTACCAGTAGTTAACATGCCAATAGTTAATTTATCAATAGTTAACGTGCCAATAGTTAATTTATCAATAGTTAACGTGCCAATAGTTAACGTGCCAATAGTTAATTTATCAATAGTTAACGTGCCAATAGTTAACGTGCCAATAGTTAATTTATCAATAGTTAACGTGCCAATAGTTAACATTCCAATAGTTAACATTCCAATAGTTAACGTACCAAATAAATACCAGGAATCTACTCTCCAGTGACGTCACTGAAGACCTTAGCTGCAGTGAACAGTCCATTATGAAACCACCAGATATGACTGCTGTTGTCTTAGAGATGAGTGTGGCTGCTTCTCCAATGTGCACTTACTGTACCACCATAATCTGTAATATACCAGACATTAACCCCTGTCTTCTTTTCCGACTCTCCCCTGAACGTGAAGAAATGTGAAGAAGCGAAAGTACGACCCCAACGCCAGCGCCATATAAGGTCGGAGGAGAGGTCAGCGGGCACAGAGGAAACCTTCTGGGCTTCCTTAGTACTCTACAGCTGGACTGCACTTACTGCGGAGGATTTTTTGGGCATTAGATTTACTTGAAAAATACATAGAGGACAATTTAACATTATCCATCATAGTCATGTAGAGATGTAGCCTTTTTCAACCCTAACAACCTCACCCACCTACCTAACAACCCACCTAACAACCTCACCCACCTACCTAACAACCCACCTAACAGTCCCACCCACCTAACAACCCCGCTCACCTAACAACCACACCCACCCACCTAACAACCCCACCCACCTAACAACCCACCTAACAACCTCACCCACCTACCTAACAACCCAGCTAACAACCCTGCTCACCTAACAACCACACCCACCCACCTAACAACCCCACCCACCTAACAACCCACCTAACAACCCCACCAACCTACCTAACAACCCACCTAACAGTCCCACCCACCTAACAACCCCGCTCACCTAACAACCACACCCACCCACCTAACAACCCCACCCACCTAACAACCTCACCCACCTACCTAACAACCCCACTCACCTACCTAACAACCCCACCCACCTAACAACCCCGCCCACCTCCCTAACAACCCCACCCACCTACCTAACAACCCCACTCATCTACCTAACAACCCCACCCACCTACCTAACAACCCCACCCACATACCTAACAACCCCACTCACCTACCTAACAACCCCACTCACCTACCTAACAACCCCACTCATCTACCTAACAACCCCACTCACCTAACTAACAACTCCACTCACCTAACTAACAACTCCACCCACACACCTAACAACCCCACTCACCTAACAACCACACCCACCCACCTAACAACCCCGCTCACCTAACAACCACACCCACCCACCTAACAACCCCACCCACCTACCTAACAACCCCACTCACCTAACAACCCCACCAATGGTGGACTGGCCGTCAGGAACCCCGGGGACATTCCCGGTGGCCTGAGGGTCGTTTGGGACTGCCGTGAATAGTCAACTTGACCAGCGATAATATAGCAAGCAGGAATTAGTTGACGGAGAATCCACGAATCAGGCGCGACTCTCACACTCTTGCTGCAGTGTCCCAGTGCCAAAAATGACCTCAGGTCTCTCCACGACGCACATAGCAACCGTCTACCTGCTTCTCTACCGATAACATTTTAGACAAGTCGCACAGCGAAATGGTCAGAAAGGGAAAAGTGGAGCAGAGAGGGAGAGAATAAAAAACAGAAAGGCCTTTTGCCACAGTCAAAAACACCAGCTAAAACACACACACACGTCACCCAGCATGGCTAGCTAAGTAGCCTAGCTAAAACACACACACACGTCACCCAGCATGGCTAGCTAAGTAGCCTAGCTAAAACACACACACACGTCACCCAGCATGGCTAGCTAAGTAGCCTAGCTAAAACACACACACACGTCACCCAGCATGGCTAGCTAAGTAGCCTAGCTAAAACACACACACACGTCACCCAGCATGGCTAGCTAAGTAGCCTAGCTAAAACACACACACGTCACCCAGCATGGCTAGCTAAGTAGCCTAGCTAAAACACACACACACGTCACCCAGCATGGCTAGCTAAGTAGCCTAGCTAAAACACACACACACGTCACCCAGCATGGCTAGCTAAGTAGCCTAGCTAAAACACACACACGTCACCCAGCATGGCTAGCTAAGTAGCCTAGCTAAAACACACACACACGTCACCCAGCATGGCTAGCTAAGTAGCCTAGCTAAAACACACACACGTCACCCAGCATGGCTAGCTAAGTAGCCTAGCTAAAACACACACACGTCACCCAGCATGGCTAGCTAAGTAGCCTAGCTAAAACACACACACACGTCACCCAGCATGGCTAGCTAAGTAGCCTAGCTAAAACACACACACACACGTCACCCAGCATGGCTAGCTAAGTAGCCTAGCTAAAACACACACACACGTCACCCAGCATGGCTAGCTAAGTAGCCTAGCTAAAACACACACACACGTCACCCAGCATGGCTAGCTAAGTAGCCTAGCTAAAACACACACACGTCACCCAGCATGGCTAGCTAAGTAGCCTAGCTAAAAGTAGTGACACAATGGCAAGTAGTCTAAACAGCTAGCTAAGTAGCCTTCGCTAAAAATTATATCATAGCAATGAGTGCTAAGTAGCCTCATAATATGACATTGAAGGCAATATGTTTCAACTAGCTAAAACATAGTGACACAATGGCAATGGAGTCTAAACAGTTTGACTCATGCCACATTAGCGAGGGAGGAATCCACTGTACAGTGAAACAGTGCAACATAGTAACCTAACCATAATGCATCCATGAACGTAACACAGTATGTTTCAACAGCACAACAATGACAAAGATCATGGACTTGCCATTAGTACCAGCATTACAATTTACTACAATAATATACAGCTCTGGGGGAAAATTAAGCACATCCAAATTAAGTGAAACAAATTAGAGTTACTAAGAGAACACTCCAAATTAAGAGAACACTCCAAATTAAGAGACCACTCCAAACAATGAGAAACTCAAATTAAGAGACCATTAGTACCAGAACACTCCAAATTAAGAGAACACTCCAAATTTAAGAGAACACTCCAAATTAAGAGAACACTCTAAATTAAGAGACCATCTCCAAATTAAGAGAACACTCCAAATTAAGAGACATCTCCAAATTAAGAGACCATTCTTCAATACCCAGAGCTGTATTAATGTAGCCTACTGATACACTAATGATAGTATGATAATAGAGTATTGTCTTTGTAAAGGTGCAGAAGGAAGCAGCAGCAGCACTAGAGTTTCAGGTGCTCCTGCTGAACTGGAGGAGGTGGTCAGTTCAGAGTCAGACTCAGAGCAGGAACCTTCAGCTACAACTTAAGAGCACAAACCTAAACATGTAGGCTATGATTTTAGATTAATATGTGCTTTATTTATGAGATTATTAGTAGGACTGTAATCGGGGGCCATACCTTGTACATTTGTATGTGCTATGATTGGTGTATTCCTATAGAGTTTATGAGGGGGCACCCATAGCCATAGCATACCTTCAAAACTCAGTGTTCAGATAGGCTACTTGTTGGTCAGTCCCAAATGTTTGCATTTTATAATGTGGGTAACTTTTTTCCCAGATTAACATAGTGGCCAAATGTATAACTAGTTTGGTACCAGTTACATCAACAAATAGGGTTAGCCTACAAAATTAGCGGTCTGGTGGTTTGTGTGAACAGGGTGGCCTGGGATGGAGTCAAATTCTCCGCCTGAATTATTGTTTCAGTCCGCCCCTGAACCCCACCACCTAACAACCCCACCCACCTAACAACCCCACCCACCTAACAACCCCACCACCTAACAACCCTACCCACCTAACAACCCACCCACCTAACAACCCCACCCACCTAACAACCCCACTCACCTAACAACCCCACCACGTAACAACCCCACCCACCTAACAACCCCACCCAACTGCCTAACAACCTACCTAACAACCCCACCCACCTACCTAACAACCACACCCACCTCCCTAACAACCCCACACACTTACCTAACAACCCACCTAACAACCCCTCCCACCTATCTAACAACCCCACCCACTTACCTAACAACCCACCTAACAACCCCACCCAACACCTAACAACCCCACCCACTTACCTAACATCCCACCTAACAACCCAACCCACCCACCTAACAACCACACCAACCTTCCTAACAACCCCACACACTTACCTAACAACCCCACCCACCTACCTAACAACCCCACCCACCTTCCTAACAACCCCACACACTTACCTAACAACCCTCCTAACAACCCCTCCCACCTATCTAACAACCCCACCCACTTACCTAACAACCCACCTATCTAACAACCCCACCCACCTACCTAACAACCCCCCACCTACCTAACAACTCCACACACTTACCTAACAACCCCACCCACCCACCTATCAACCCCAAACAACCCCACCCACATACCTAACAACCCCACCCACCTACCTAACAACACACCTAACAACCCCACCCACCTACCTAACAACCTCACCCACCTACCTAACAACCTCACCACCTAACAACCCACCTACCTAACAATCCACCTACCGGGCCTCCCGGGTGGCACAGTTGTCTAAGGCACTGCATCGCAGTGCCACCAGAGATTTTGGGTTCAAGCCCAGGCTCTGTTGCAGCCGGCCGTGACCGGGAGGTCCATGGGGCGATGCACAGCGTTGTCCGGGTTAGGGAGGGTTTGGCCGGCAGGGATATCCTTGTCTCATCGCGCACTAGCGACTCCTGTGGCGGGGCGCAGTGCATTTTGACCAGGTCGCTAGGTGTACGGTGTTTCCTCCGACACATTGGAGGACGCACATATAGGTTGGATGTGCGTTATGTCAAGAAGCACTGTGATGTTATTTATCCACTTGGTCTTGCTAGGATTAGGTTGTGTTTGCATCATCAGTTCAAATGTGAGGATGTTCAAGTGTGATTCATACTGATGTTCAAATGTGATTCATCATGATTTTTTTTTTTTTTTGGATAAAGTAATCCCTCTCACCCCCCTCCCCTTAAAAGATTTAGATGCACTACTGTTCCTGGATGTCATAAGGTGAATGCACCAATTTGTAAGTCGCTCTGGATAAGAGTTGCTAAATGACTTAAATGAAACAAGACTGTAACTACCAATTGGATACCATGAAATTGGGGAGAAAAAAGGGGTAAAAAATCATCAAAAATATCAACCCACCTACCTAACAACCCACCTTCCTAACAACCCACCTACCTAACAACCCACCTTCCTAACAACCCACCTACCTAACAACCCACCTTCCTAACAACCCACCTACCTAACAACCCACCTTCCTAACAACCCACCTACCTAACAACCCACCTACCTAACAACCCACCTTCCTAACAACCCACCTACCTAACAACCCACCTTCCTAACAACCCACCTACCTAACAACCCACCCACCTACCTAACAACCCACCTTCCTAACAACCCAACAATCTAACAACCCCACCAACCTACCTAACCCACCTACCTAACAACCCACCTTCCTAACAACCCACCTTCCTAACAACCCACCTACCTAACAACCCAACAATCTAACAACCCCACCAACCTACCTAACAACCCACCTTCCTAACAACCCACCTACCTAACAACCCAACAATCTAACAACCCCACCAACCTACCTAACAACCCACCTTCCTAACAACCCAACAATCGAACAACTCCTCCAACCCTACCTAACAACCCACCTTCCGAACAACCCAACCACCTAACAACACCACCCTGATATCTATAGCCACAGAACTCCTCTCTTCTGATCGCCAGTCCACAGAGGTTCACCAGGCATGAATTCCCTCGCAGAGCGTGCATCTCGCTGGCCCTGGCATGCGGAGCCCTCGCAAAGAACTGCATGGCAAAGCTATGAACAGCACACAGCAAAAAGAGAGATCTACTGAATCATCAAATGGAGGAGATGGCCTCATAAAAATGGGAAATACAGACCACATTCAATAAATGGAAATATATACATTGGGCAAGATTGTACATAAAAGAGGAACAAGAGTGCAGCTTCTGAATTAAACATATAATTTCTGCTTTGGGTTTATTTTAAGCATGTTGTATAGCGGGTGTTTATGGTAATGTTAATGAAAGAAAACAGTAACAGAATTATGATTTGGTCCAAAATGCTATGGATAACCAGAGAATGTAATGATCTACCTATTAGGTGTTCAGCAAAGTTATCACTCGTTACACACTGTATTTATCCAATATAGAGGTCAAGGGTCAAGGTCAGTATACATGGGACAGAGCAGAGGTCAGATTTAGGGGTGTCTTCTCCGGAGGTCAGATTTAGGGGTGTCTTCTCCGGAGGTCAGATTTAGGGGTGCTTCTCCAGAGGTGAGATTTAGGGGTATACAGTACATGTGTCTTCTCTAAAGGTCAGGGCATAGTGATAACGACAAAAAGATAGATCACACATGACACAGTCTATGAATGACGTCATCGGGTTCCTTAAGTACTTCCAGTAGTGACTCAAAATCCAAAGAATCAATCACGTGGAATGTTTGGATGTTGTCGCACACAGAGCACTTTCCCCATTGTCTGTTCCTCTCTCTCACAGTGCTGCAGACATACACACAGTGTGTCCCTGCAGACTAGTTCCACCTGTCTGATCAGGTGGTGTCACTATTTAACAGTCCTCATCAACACCCACTATACTGGCTGGCTTGTGCTCTCATAAACTCTTACTAGAAATCAAGTTCATCTCTGCTGGTACGCTGCATGTATTCACACTATAGTGGGCTTATAATTCTATAAGGGAGTCCCAAATCCGCAAGATAAAATATGCTGCTAAAGAAAAGGTGCATGTCAACAAACTAAATATTAAAATGTTATTTCTATGCAAAGAAAGATGTTGCACAAACTTATGGGTTTATTACATGAAATAATGATATCAGTATAAACATGGAATAAAAACCTCTGCGAATCAGCCAACATTTTGTATTCAGCTATACCCACATCTCATTTCATTTCGCTTCAAAGTACTGAAATAAAGAATGACAATGTGCATAATTGAATCAACATGTCCAAGTGAAAGAGCATCCTTTTACATTTGTGGAATTGAAGAAAATATATATTTTGTGTGTTTTTCAACCTATCTAAAAATGACTATTCCAAATCTGACATACTGTATGTGCCGAGGCCTCAACGGGTTACTTTTCCAGGACTTTAGTTTCCAGCTCAGCTGACAGACAGTTGGTGTGTTCCAAGTGCTGCCATAGCACTGGCATTGTGTAAAACTCCATGTTAGTCATCATCTCGTGTCCCTATCAACACTGGTATCATGTACAGTTGGACCGACGAATAAACTACTGAAATATTTTATCCAAGGACCTCTGTCTTTCTTATTAGCCTGAGAACTAGTAGTACACATCTGGCCTAAATTATACAGGCAATGTACACCATAAACAAGTTGAGGGCAACTGTTGTATCGCACTTGATTCTGTATATAAATCCATCATGTGACTGTCCATATCCTGTTCTCAGACGTGTGGAATAGGAACATGAACGTGAGTGTATTATAAATATGTAGGCCCCTATGTCATGAAAAGAAAACTGCCTCATCAGCCAGGAAGTGCAGCTCTAACTCCTGTAAGTGAAGTCTTTTAAAATGTTTGATGCTTCTGTCACACATGTACAGTATAACAACCCCTATCCTCATGTTTATATCATCTAAATGAATAGTGAGCCCCGAACTTCCTTCTTATAATCGCTCTATCATATTAATTTGAACTTTACTATTCCTAATTTGTACCCTGACGTGATTGCTTTCCTTTATCTGAAAGACAATTCTAGTGTCTTCTTATCCAACCTGGTCTCAGAGCATTTCGTAGCATTATCCTGTACATAAATCCGAGACGTTCCATTTAGTATGATATGATATGTTTCGTAGGGTATGTATTCATTTGTGGACGTCCGTCACTCATTTCGTATGATATGTTACGAATTACAATTTGGATTACGCCGAATACAACGGGTGTAGACTTTACCGTGAAATGCTTGCTTACGAGCCCTTCCCAAAGATGAAGAGATAAACATTTATAATTAAAATTTTAAAAAACACGAAGGGCCTCCCGAGTGGTGCAGCAGTCCAAGGCATTGCAGTGTTGCGGTGTCACTACAGCTTAGGGTTTGATCACAACCAGTTGTGACCGGGAGTCCCATAGGGCGGCGCACAATTGGCCCAGCGTCGTCCAGGTTAGGGGAGGGTTTGGCCGGGGGGGGGCTTTACTTGGCTTATTGCGCTCTAGTGTCTCCTTGTGGCGGGCTGAGCGCCTGCAGACTGACTTAAGGACGTCAGTTGAACTGTGTTTCCTCCGACACATTGCTGCAGCTGGCTTCCGGGTTAAGCGAGCGGATGTTATGAAGCGGGGTTTGGAGGAGGAGGCCTGACTCAACCTTGGCCTCTCCCGAGGCCGTTGGGGAGTTGCAGCGATGAGACAAGATCGTAATATCCCGAAATTGGGGAGAAAAAGGGGGTAACATTACAAAAAAAAATAAATAAAAAAAAAGATTTAATAACACAAGAGGAATAAAATACACAAGAATGGAGCTACATACAGGAAGTACCAGATCAATGAGGAGCTATATACAGGAAGTACCAGTACCAGATCAATGTAGAGCTATATACAGAAAGTACCAGATCAATGAGGAGCTACATACAGGAAGTACCAGTACCAGATCAATGAGGAGCTACATACAGGAAGTACCAGTACCAGATCAATGAGGAGCTACATACAGGAAGTACCAGATCAATGAGGAGCTACATACAGGAAGTACCAGATCAATGAGGAGCTACATACAGGAAGTACCAGTACCAGATCAATGAGGAGCTACATACAGGAAGTACCAGTACCAGATCAATGAGGAGCTACATACAGGAAGTACCAGTACCAGATCAATGAGGAGCTATATACAGGAAGTACCAGTACCAGATCAATGAGGAGCTACATACAGGAAGTACCAGTACCAGATCAATGAGGAGCTATAGTACCAGTACCAGAAGAGCTATATACAGGAAGCTACCAGTACCAGATCAATGTGGAGCTACATACAGGAAGTACCAGTACCAGATCAATGAGGAGCTACATACAGGAAGTACCAGTACCAGATCAATGAGGAGCTATATACAGGAAGTACCAGTACCAGATCAATGAGGAGCTACATACAGGAAGTACCAGTACCAGATCAATGAGGAGCTACATACAGGAAGTACCAGTACCAGATCAATGATGAGCTACATACAGGAAGTACCTGTACCAGATCAATGAGGAGCTATATACAGGAAGTACCAGATCAATGAGGAGCTATATACAGGAAGTACCAGTACCAGATCAATGAGGAGCTATATACAGGAAGTACCAGTACCAGATCAATGAGGAGCTACATACAGGAAGTACCAGTACCAGATCAATGAGGAGCTACATACAGGAAGTACCAGTACCAGATCAATGAGGAGCTATATACAGGAAGTACCAGTACCAGATCAATGAGGAGCTATATACAGGAAGTACCAGTACCAGATCAATGAGGAGTTACATACAGGAAGTACCAGTACCAGATCAATGAGGAGCTACATACAGGAAGTACCAGTACCAGATCAATGAGGAGCTATATACAGGAAGTACCAGATCAATGAGCTATATACAGGAAGTACCAGTACCAGATCAATGAGGAGCTATATACAGGAAGTACCAGTACCAGATCAATGAGGAGCTACATAAAGGGAGTACCAGTACCAGATAAATGTGCAGGGGTACGAGATATTTGAGGTAGATATGTACATGGAGGCAGAGTAAAGATAATAGGCATCAGGATAGATAATAATAAGAGTAAAATAAAGAGCAGAGTAGCAGCAGCAAATTAAGAGTGTAAAAGTGTGTGTGTGTGTTTGTGGTTGGGTGTATGTGTGAGTGTATATATAGTGTATATATAGTGTGTATATAAAGTATAGTCTTGTGAGTGTGCATAGAGTCAGTGCAGATAGTCTGGGTAACCATTAACTATTTAGCAGTCTTATGGCTATTAAGCAATCTTATGGCTTGGGGGTAGAAGCTGTCTCGGAGTCTGTTGGTCCGTGGGCCGATGCTCCGGTACCGTTTGCCGGACAGTAGCAGAGTGAACAGTCTATGGTTTTGGTGGCTGGAGTCTGGCAATTTTTGGGGCCTTCCTCTTGACACCGCCTGGTATAGAAGACCTGGATGGCAGGGAGCCCGGCACCCGTGATGTACTGGGCTGTCCACATTACCCTCTGTAGTGCTTTGTGGCCGAGTGTAGTGGATTTGCCATACCTGGCGGTGCCGCAGCCAGTCAAGATGCTTTCTATGGTGAAGCTGTAGAATTGTTTCAGGATCTGAGGGCCCTTGCCAAATAATTTCAGCCTCCTGAGGGGCAAGAGGTGCTTTCGTACCCTCTTCACGACTCTGTGGGTTTGTGTGGACCATGTTAATTCCTTAGTGATGCGGACACTGAGGAACTTGAAGCTCTTGACCCGCTCCACTACAGCCCTGTCGATGTGGATGGGGGCGTGCTCGCCCCTCTTTCTCCTGTAGTCCATCCAGCTGCTTGACAAAGAGAAGTTTTTATTATTTTACAGACTGAATATTGATTAATTGTCCCCATGGGGCATGAAATGTGGTTTAACCCATTTATGTTGCGTAACATACTGTAGTGTCTTGTCAACAAATCAATCATGTTTTTCACCAAAGTAAGTATTTTTAATAAAAACTACATGTACCCTATTCTTAGTCCACAGTACTTTTTACTGACATATCAACCACCTGATTAAGAAAATGTTTACAAGATTCTTGCATTTTAGTTTTTTTACATTTTAACTATTTATTTTCCTATTCCTACTATTCAAGGTCTCTGCTAACAGGAATGGTGCTATATTAATTCCTCACCAATTGAATTACTGCCTTTTGACCAACATCTCTGGTGACTGATTTGGAGTCTTCTTACAGTCCTCTGAATGGGAAAAGTTAGAGTGCCACAACACTGAACTGCAGTAAGCCAAAATCATACAAATTATGTTCATTGGTGCAGGAAGGTTAGGGGAGTTGACCAATCAGGTTCCCGTGAAGGTTTTTGTTCATATCCAGTTCTAAATCCACTGTCAAAATATGCTCTACCATCCAGTTGAGAACAGGGTTAAAGGGCAACTCCACCACTTTTCAACACCTCCAGCACAATACCACTGTATACATGTGTAAAAAACGACACATTTCTACTTTTTGTTAGAAAGAAAATATATAAAAGTTCAAAAGTTCTAATCTGGCTTGAAACTCTGTGTGGGTTTTGAAAATCACCGTTTTTTTTTATCCAACCCTGTGATGTCACAGAGATCTTCCTTCTCATCTTTCTAACCACAGATCATAGAAACATAAATGTGTAGGCAATGGTTTGCTGCTGGAGAAAATGAAAACGAGGTTGAAAAGTGGTGGAATTTCCCATTTTTAAAGCTTTAACTGATTGAATCTAGGCCTTAGTGCCTGTATCTGACACTTTTCTCTCCATTTTACAGTTTGGGCATGGATACTTTTTAAAAGGAGGCATCCTCGGCTCTGTCTGTGAGTACAGGACACACGCTGATCTGGTGCCTCCTTAGATAGTGGGTTGTGAGATGCTAACCACTATGTTGTGTGTTGATATACACTGAACAAAAACATATAAACACAACATGCAACAATTTCAAAGATTTTACTGAGTTACAGGTCATATAAGGAAATCGGTCAATTGAAATAAATTAATTAGGCCCTAATCTATTGGTGACAAATCATAAAACCAGTCAGTATCTGGTGTGACCACCATTCTCTTCATGCAGAGCGACACATCTCCTTCACATAGAGTTGATCAGGCTGTTAATTGTGGTCTTGTGGAATGTTGTTAATTGTGGCCTGTGGAATGTTGTTAATTGTGGCCTGTGAATGGCTGTGCGAAGTTGTTGGATATTGGCGGGAACTGGAACGTGATGTCGTACACGCCGATCCAGAGCATCCCAAACATGCTCAATGGGTGACTTGTCTGGTGAGGCCGTGGAAGAACTGGGACATTTTCAGTTTCCAGGAATTGTGTACAGATCCTTGTGACATGTGGGCGTGAATTATCATGCTGAAACATAAGGTGATGGTGGTCGGATGAATGGCATGACAATGGGCCTCAGGATATCGTCATAGTATCTCTGTGCATTCAAATTGCCATCAATAAAATGCAACTGTGTTCATTGTCCACGGCTTATGCCTGCCAATACCATAACCCCACCATGGGGCACTCTGTTCACAAAGTTGACATCAGAAAACCACTCGCCCACACAACGCCATGCATGCTGTCTGCCATCTGCACGGTTGAGTTGAAACCGGGATTCAGCTGTGAAGAGCACACTTCTCCAGCGTGCCAGTGGCCATCGAAGGTAAGCATTTGTTCACTGAAGTTGGTTACGACGCCAAACAGCAGTCAAGTCAAGACCCTGGTGAGGACGACGAGCAGTTTGTTCAGACATTTTGTTTTTCAGTATACATGTACATTATTGATGACTAAATTGCTAATAATTGTGAAAAGATCATCATTATGAGATAGTGGGATCTGCTGTGTACCCATTAGGCTTCTGCAGGAAACATATTCACCACCTAATGATTCAATCTTTATCTATTTATTTTACAGAATCTTTTGTTCAGGACTCACAGATTAACTTTTCCAAACTGAAGGAGTCGTCTCAGGGCTGGCTCAAGATCCAGGCTCAGGATCCAGGATCAAGATCCAGGTTCAGATCCAGGTTCAGATTCAGGTTCAGATCCAGGCTCAAGATCCAGGCTCAAGATCCAGGTTCAGATCCAGGCTCAAGATCCAGGTTCAGATCCAGGCTCAGATCCAGGTTCAGCACTTTAGACCAGGCCTTTTAAGTCACATCATTCGTTCCAGGGGGATCAAGAGGAGATCTATTCCTTATTGTCCCCATGTCCTACTACTGACTTGTTCTACCGTTGATGTGTTGAATATAATTATAATCTGGGTGGTTCCAGCCCTGAATGCTGATTGGCTGATAGCCGTGGTATATCAGACCGTATACCACACCGCCTTATTGCTTAACTATAAAATGCAGAGAATTTCTCTGAGTCTGTGTTGTGTATGGCAATGCTTGGATGATTGTGCATTTGTCTGAGGATGACTAATGACCTCGTGCTCATTCACTGTATGAGTCAGTTATTGCAACATTGTATTCTTCGCAATGTGTTCATTGGAGAGGTTGTCTCCATTTCTTACCTACTCTCATTGTTATTATTTCACCCCCGATCTAAACGCTTAAATGATTTAAATGTGCAAGACTGCTATTTTTGATAGCGTTTGTACTTTTTGTACTACAACAGTATTTAAATTAGCTCAATAAAAATGCCATAGACTTAGATGGGGAAAATGTGAGCATTCTATACAGTTTTTTGATACTATTTATACTTTTTAAAGATGTGTATTAAAAGCTCCATAGCCTTTAATGGGAAATATTTGGATTCACCACTCCTTTTGTACAATTTATGTTACAAAGACCAAACCAACATTGAAATGTGCAGGCCGACTCAATTTAGATTGCTTGTCAAAAGCTGTGTGATACTATTTATACTTTTTGAACTTAGCAATTTAACATTTGCATAAATTAACATGGGTTTGAATGAGAACCATAGGAATATAGTTGTAGCTACTCAAAATGGCCCTGCTCCTTGATCAATTAAGCTACAAGACCAACTTTAAAACCTTCAGGCTATCCTAACTTCAAATTCTCTAAAACCTTTAGAAACAATCGTAATTTGCATAAATTAGCATAGAATTTCATGGATTCAATGGCAACCATAAGAACACAGTGGTAGACATTTAATATGCTACTGCTCTTTAACCATTTCACCGACAACAACTTTAACATTTTCAAAACGTTTAGAAATTAGAATGATTTAAATTAGCTAAATTAGCATAAAATGACCCACCAACAGTAACTCTTGAACCGTTCAATCTAGAGACACCAATCGAACATTCATATGTTAAAGGCCCAATGCAGATGTTTTTATATCAATATCAAATCATTTCTGGGTAACAAAACAGTACCTTACTGTAATAGATTTCCATGAAAATGGGCTAAAATTGCTTTTAGAAAAATACTATTTCTCTAGCAAGAATTTTGCTAGGACTGTCTAGGAATGGTCTGAGTGGGGAGGGGAAAACTAAAACTAGTTTGGAACTCTCTTTGTTATTGGTCCATTAACCAATTTACTGCATGGTGATATCCCCATGGAAAGCCAAAACCCCTGCCCATGCAAACCTGCTGATCATAAGGTCCTGTGTAGATTGTATTTTCAACCAGCAACTATCAAAAAATAAAAACTGATCAAATGTTTTCACACTTTTACAGTTTTAGTTTCATCAGCGGTTGTACAATATGATATAGTATTTTGACTGCACTGGGCCTTTGTAAGGCTTTCCTAACCTTCAAGACAAGGGTTGCATTCCAAACACTTAACAGACACACCCTCTCCCCTTAGCCCTCAAATTAAGAGGACACTTCTGATGACGTATCGTTACGTCTGACGAGTATACACTTGCAGGGTAAGGGAGGAAGAATGGATTTTTAAATGGACCACCATTGCCCGGAAATTTGTCACTTGTTCATCCCACAACGATTTGTGTTTTCTAGTGATGGGCATTCCGTCTCTTTTCAGTGAGCCGGCTCGTTCTGCTCAGCTCACCAAAAAGAGGATTCCTTCCTGCTGCATCCCCAGTTGCTCTCTCGTCAAACAGCATCCAAACAGAAGACGTTTGTGGCACTACTACTGGTGCTTCTGCTCCATCTGAACCCTCTTCTTCCTGTTGCCACGGTGCCTGAGCCAGCTGACTGCTGGGGCTGTCCCTCCCTGCTGCTGAGGTTATTCTTTGAAGAGCCTCATCATTCGCTCTGGCATCACTGAAGGCTAACTTCTTAAACCTGGGGTCAAGTGCAGCGGTTTCTGATAGCACGTGATTATATTTCAATCTGTGGAACTTTCTGTCCATTGATGAACATAGGGTGTCCATCAACTCTCACATGTCCTGTGGTTACATTTTCTTCTCTCTGGTGGCTGGCTGTGATTCGCTGCAGACCCGTACACAGGAGTATCATTTTTGAGGCTGTCACATAGCTGAAAAGAGAGAACAGTCATTTATTATTTCAGGTTCATGTTTTGTCTACTGATACAACATTCTCATCTACTGCTCATATACATATATAATACTGGATGAAATAATGACGTAGTAATAACTGCTTACTGTACCTCTCTCCACTGATCTCCACCTTGACCTGCTCAAATGGTTCCAGAACTCTGCACACCTCCTCCACCACCTCCCATTCCTCTTGGGTCAGAGCATCAACAGGTGCATTGACAATGGCCAGGGTAGAGATGATGTCATCCTTTGACTCAAGAAACCGCTTCAACATATAAAATGTTGAATTCCACCTTGTATGGCAGTCTTGTTTATAGGCCTCAGCTCAGGCATCCCCATCTGGCGTTGTGTAGACGTTTAGTTTTTCAGAACCTACTGTGCTCCTGTGGAAGTATTCCACAGCTGCTTTCACTTTGTCCACAGTGGGCTTCGTCACCTTCAGAGCATCTCTTACAATCAGGTTGATTGTGTGGGCAAGACATGGATGACTGGTCAATTTAAAAAGTGTTCATGGCTTTGGTTATGTTAGCTGCATTGTTGCTAACACAACAGACCCCTTTTCCATCTTACTTGCCATTCTCTGGCCACTCTCAACAGTTCCTCTGCCAAGTTCTCCGAGGTGTGTCTGTCGCTGAAGTCAAAGCAGTCCAGAAGACAGCAGTCCAGAAGACAGCTAGACATCGTAAAATGTTCAATGAAGTGACATGTAAGAAGTGGTTATTCTTGATGTCCAGCAGTCAGTCGTAAGGCAAACTGCAGTAGCTTTTTGGACTCTTTCCCACACTGAAGCCTGTGTGCTCTCGAACAGTTGTGGAATAAGTGATTTTTAAAGGGTTTTCCTGCTTGGAATTGTGTACATTGGATTTAGACTATTGCTATAATTTCTAAAACCATTGTCCTTCCCGATCGAAAATGGCTGGAAATCGGTGGCAATCATTTTAGCCAATGCAATATCCATTTGGCCTTGTTTTGCTAGACATAGACTGTGGCATAAACTGGTCCATAGAAGACTGCGTTGCTGTGGGTCGGGGAGTAGGCCTACTTGACTGAGTGGATACATCTCTCCACCACTATCACGCCCGCTAGTTTCTCGAAGCTCCGCTACAGCTAGCTTCACAGTTGGGTGCACAATTCGCATATGCCAGTGTAGGTTGTGCATAGAATCTGCTTTATATGAGATTTTATTTGGGGAAATTCTACACTGTGCTCTAACATTGTCTACATTATTAAAATGCATCCAAATGCTACTGTGCTTCCGACTCACTGGAAAGCTATCTTTCCTCTCTCTCCTCGGGTGCTAAGTGTGTGACTGTGAGTGAGTTGGCTCGGCCATCCCTCACGCATCTTTGGTTCATTGGTTGACACTGTTGTGTCTGATTGACAGGAACAACAGGTGAGACTGTTAGTCTGAGCAGACAGTCAGAACTAAGGTGTTTGCACCTGAGCATTTAGGCCTATACATTTTTTTTTCGTTCTTTGAATTAGTTAATTATATTAATTTAAATATTTTGATTATTCATATCTTAATTTTTAAAATATTTGTATAAATAGATTCCGCTCTTCTGATATGCGAGCCGATCACTAGTGTTTTCAGCCACCGGTAGCTTGTGGGTGCTTTATATGCGCTACACTCAATTATGATTGCATGTCTACTTACATTAAATATATAATTATGAATATACGTCTGCTGTATGATAGCTAGCAAATTAATTAGCTAACTAATGTTGGCCTGCCTAGCTGGAACTTATTTCTACAATTTCCAAAAACTGACCAAACAAAAACAAATGACTTTTACGATACGTGTTTGTAACTTATTTAACATTCGTCTTTACTTATGTTGACTTTGAGTTTTTGGCTGCGTTTCAGGTCCCGAAATGAACATAATTGTACACTCGCAAACGTCATTAAAAACTAGGGCTGAGGGGCTTACGTTGCACACTTCCCTTGTTTAGCTAATAATTTGGACCGAAGACAAAATATTGCCGCTGGGATTCCCCCAAAGCATTAAGGCGGAGGGTAAGTGGACAAGGGTGTGTCTTTTGTTTGAAACAGCCAAGAGAGCAAGCGCACATATTTTTTTCAAGAAATGTACCTTACTTTCTATTTGGAAATGTGCGTAAGGAAAGCGAGAGTTCTGTACTTGTGTTCTGGCCACTTTGTAGCCTACAGTACCTGACATTCCGAAGGACTTCAAGTTGTTGATCAACTAAAATGACTTGTGGTTGTCATCGTGAAGAATACCGGATCGTTGAAAAACATAGATATTCCTGTAGCCTACTTTGTTACCCCTCTAAACGTATAGGCGGGCCTATGTGGATGTGAGATATCTGATGCACATTTAAAACATCGAGCGCACAGGTTACCTAATGGTAGGACACTTTTCCTTATTTTTTGGGGGGAGGGGGTGGAACATTTGTTCGAATTAACAGTAAACATGGTATTCTACACTATATAGTCTATCTGTACAGTGAACACATTTTTATTGGACAGCCATGGGTGAATTAATTTATACTTGTCATGGATTCTCATACATAGTTTAGCCTAACAATTAGACATATGGATATTTAAATATATTACAATTATATTTAATTTTGTAGCCTACAGCCACTTTGTAGCCTACAGTACCTGACATTCCGAAGGACTTCAAGTTGTTGATCAACTAAAATGACTTGTGGTTGTCATCGTGAAGAATACCGGATCGTTGAAAAACATAGATATTCCTGTAGCCTACTTTGTTACCCCTCTAAACGTATAGGCGGGCCTATGTGGATGTGAGATATCTGATGCACATTTAAAACATCGAGCGCACAGGTTACCTAATGGTAGGACACTTTTCCTTATTTTTTGGGGGGAGGGGGTGGAACATTTGTTCGAATTAACAGTAAACATGGTATTCTACACTATATAGTCTATCTGTACAGTGAACACATTTTTATTGGACAGCCATGGGTGAATTAATTTATACTTGTCATGGATTCTCATACATAGTTTAGCCTAACAATTAGACATATGGATATTTAAATATATTACAATTATATTTAATTATGTGAGCCTAATCTTTGACAAAATGTCTTAAGCACCTGCTCTTCTATAGAGTGAGGTGATTTTTGCCCCCATACCCAGCCCCCTGGTTGAAAGTGAGGTACCTAGGGGTCCCCAGCACCCTGGTTTGGGTCTCCAGCCCCTGGTTGAAAGTTGCTAGACTATTCAAGAGGTCTATCCATAGGCCTATATTTACTACACACTTGAAAGATATTTTCAACTGACAACATATTATTACCATGTGCTGAGATTGTAAATTAACAACATGTATTTATAGTATAAATATCAAACATAGTGATCATGTTTGTTTTCATTATATTGGTTTTGCGACAGGAGATGGATTTCCAAAAGCTGCTGTTGCAGGTGGAACAAGGCCTGTGCAGTGAAGAAGTACAAGCACTTGCATTTCTTTGCAAAGATCTGCTTGAGAAAGACTGTAGCTCAGTGCCCACAGCAAGTCAACTCTTCTCTCTTCTGATGGACCAAGAACTGTTAACCCCCGATCAGCCTTACTTACTTGCCGATTTATTATGCACCATCCAGCGGCACAGCTTGATGCGAGAGCTTGGCCTCAACAACCAGCTTCCAACAACCAGTAGCCTCATCTCTCCTTATAGGTGAATATACAGGCCAGAGGTAGAAAAAGTACTTAATTGTCACACTTGAGTAAAAGTAAAGATACCTTAAATAAGTGAAAAGTGAAAGTAATTCAGTAAAATACTACTTGAGTAAAAGTCTAAAAGTATCTGGTTTTAAATGTACTGAAGTACAGAGGTAGAAAAAGTACTTAATTGTCACACTTGAGTAAAAGTAAAGATACCTTAAATAAGTGAAAAGTGAAAGTAATTCAGTAAAATACTACTTGAGTAAAAGTCTAAAAGTATCTGGTTTTAAATGTACTGAAGTACAGAGGTAGAAAAAGTACTTAATTGTCACACTTGAGTAAAAGTAAAGATACCTTAAATAAGTGAAAAGTGAAAGTAATTCAGTAAAATATTACTTGAGTAAAAGTCTAAAAGTATCTGGTTTTAAATGTACTGAAGTACAGAGGTAGAAAAAAGTACTCAATTGTCATACTTGAGTAAAAGTAAATGCTATACATCAAATTCCTGATATTAAGCAAACCAGACGGCACCGTTTGCTTATTTTGTATTTATTTTTGACAGCCAGGCCGACACTCAAACATAATTTGAAAACAAAGCATTTGTGTTTAGTGAGTTTGCCTGATCGGAGGCAGTAAGGATGACCAGGGACGTTCTCTTGCTAAGTACACAAATTGGACCATTTTCCTGTCCTGCTAAACATTCAAATTGTAACGAGTACTTTTGGGTGTCAGGGAAAATGTATGGAGTAAAAAGTACATTATTTTTTTTAGGAATGTAAATGAAGTAAGAGTAAAAGTTGGCAAAAAATATAAATAGTAAAGTACAGATACCCCCCCCCAAAACGACTTAAGTAGTACTTTAAAGTATTTTTTACTTAAGTAATTTACACCACTGTATTGGCCTCATTTACCACATCTGGATTGCATACAACAGCTTTACCCACAAATGAATAGCGATAAGTAGAAGTTTATAACACAAATGTAAACACTCATGTTGTTGTGTTACTGTTTCCTCACATACAGAATACTGTAGTGTAATAGGATGTTTTCTGATGAGTCATTGTAATCCACCATCTGCAGAAAACTGCTGTATGACCTATCAGAGAACACCACTGAAGACGAGTTGAGAGAGATTAAGTTCCTATTGGTTAACATACTCCCTCGTAGGAAACTGGAGGGCAACGTGGTGAGTACGTCAGAACAGTCTGAAATTCAACACGTGTCGTCCAGAATAGGGTAGTAACTTGTATTATTTAGTGAAATATGAGTAGAAAAAATGCTTCATCTTGAAGGACCAACTGACATTACACATTTTGCTCTATTCTTTCAGACTACCTTGCAAGTATTCCTGGAAATGGAGAAAATTGATATTTTGAGCGTCATAAAACTAAACACTGTTGAAAGTATGTTTGGAAGTGTCTGCCCCATGTTGAAAACAAGAATCAACCAGTTTAAAACAAAGCAGGGCAAGTGTTTCACTTTCAGTTTCTTCTTCATTTCCCTAGTAAATTACTGACTGGCTGAACAAACCTATTCATTGCCTGTATATGCCTGTCAATGATTTAGCACAGTAGTATGACTCAGATGTGTTATGCAATGCTATATTCAAACAGGGCCAGTAACCCCAAAAACAGGGGTGGGATTGTTAAAACCAAGGTCTTCTTCTGCATGTCTTCCAGAAAACCAGGTAACATAGAATGATTTATTACATTATCTTGATATCCACCAGTCCTTATGGACATTTCTCAGTTTCCGTCTGGATTATCATCACAGAAAGTCATGACTATTCTTTTCCATCAGGCTGTCTCCATGCTTCCAATGAGACCTGTGTCATGTGGACTATCAGGTAGGAACTATGACTACAGTAGATGTCAAATCTTCTTCAGTATGTTATCAAACCTTTTATTTATTTTTCATTTAACCTTTTATTTAATTTGCTAAAACATGCGTCCATTTATTTTCCTGTTGTGTGTCTTAGTCGAACAACGTGGACATTCTGACACGATGTTCTTTCCCTCTTCGTACTTCTCTTCAGGTACACAGCCTTCAGCTGAGGTCAGTGACTAATGTTCAGGTTCACAGCCTTCAGCTGAGGTCAGTGTCTAATGTTCAGGTGCACAGCCTTCAGCTGAGGTCAGTGACTAATGTTCAGGTTCACAGCCTTCAGCTGAGGTCAGTGACTAATGTTCAGGTTCACAGCCTTCAGCTGAGGTCAGTGTCTAATGTTCAGGTTCACAGCCTTCAGCTGAGGTCAGTGACTAATGTTCAGGTTCACCACCTTCAACTGAGGTCAGTGACTAATGTTCAGGTTCACAGCCTTCAGCTGAGGTCAGTGACTAATGTTCAGGTTCACAGCCTTCAGCTGAGGTCAGTGTCTAATGTTCAGGTTCACAGCCTTCAACTGAGGTCAGTGACTAATGTTCAGGTTCACAGCCTTCAGCTGAGGTCAGTGTCTAATGTTCAGGTTCACAGCCTTCAGCTGAGGTCAGTGTCTAATGTTCAGGTACACAGCCTTCAGCTGAGGTCAGTGTCTAATGTTCAGGTTCACAGCCTTCAGCTGAGGTCAGTGACTAATGTTCAGGTTCACCACCTTCAGCTGAGGTCAGTGACTAATGTTCAGGTTCACAGCCTTCAGCTGAGGTCAGTGTCTAATGTTCAGGTTCACAGCCTTCAGCTGAGGTCAGTGTCTAATGTTCAGGTACACAGCCTTCAGCTGAGGTTGGTGTCTAATGTTCAGTTCAGGTTTTGAGACACACTTATTTATGCTGCATTGGTCCTACCTGACACACCACGTGTCTTTACATCAAAGGCTACGGCCATCCCTCATGTCTGTGTAGTCACTAATTATTCCCTCTACTTCCTTCCACAGGTGTCCACTCTGAATCCAGCTGACACCTCTCTGGGTGAGTCCCACACTGAACAAGGTGTGGCTCAGCACATTTTCTCTGTATTGGAGTACAGTGCAGAACTCACAAAACCTTTGTTGTGTCATCTTGGTCTGCTCACACACCAGATGTTCGGAGGGTCTCAGATACAGTGGATGCAGTACTTTCACATAGGCTGGGTCTCCTAAGTACCAGTGGGGACAACGATGCTGCTCTCAGCCAAGGTCAGTTCATATAATTTAGAATGCCAATCTATACTGAAAAAATATATATAAACGCAAACATGTAAAGTGTTGGTTTCATGAGCTAAAACAAAAGATCCCAGAAATTTTCCAGACACAAAAATATTTTTTTTCTCTCAAATTTTGTGCAGAAAGTTGTTGACATCCCTGTTAGTGAGCCTTTGCCAAAATAATCCATCCACCTGACAGGTGCAGCATATCAAAACACTGATTAAACAGCAAGTACAGATGCACCTTGTGCTGGGGACAATAAAAGGCCACTCTAAAAATGTGAAGTTTTGTCACACAACACAATGCCACAGATGTCTCAAGTTTTTAGGGAGCGTGCAATTGGCATGCTGACTGCAGGAATGTCCACCAGAGATGTTGCCAGGGAATTTCAATGTACATTTCTCTACCATAAGCCGCCTCTAACGCCATCTTAGAGAATTTGGCAGTACGTTCAACCAGCCTCACAATCGCAGACCACATGTAACCACGACAACCCAGGACCTCCACATCCGGCTTCTTCACCTGCGGGATCATCTGAGACCAGCCATCCGGACAGCTGATGAAACGGAGGAGTATTTCTGCCTTTAATGAAGCCCTTTTGTGGGGGAAAACGCATTCTGATTGGGTGGGTCTGGCTCCTGGCTGTGCCCCTGCCCAATCATGTGAAGTCCATAGTTTAGGGCCTAATACATGTATTTCAATTGACTTAACTGAACTGTAACTCAGTAAAATCGTTTAAATTGTTGCATTTTTGCGTTTCATATTTTTGTTCAGCATACAAAAGGGGCCTGTAGACTGTCCCCTCTACTCAATCTGTTGGTTCATCGGCATCACTGTTAAATGTTAGCCATATCATTGATTCATTCTTACCTGATCCATGTCTTCTCTCCCATAGGGAATCACCATGTTTCATCCATACCCTCACGTGGACACAATAAGAACTTTGACCCTGCAAATCGTCAGACAGGAAACACCACAAAAGAGGTCTCTCGTGATACTAACCTTTTTTTAAATGAGCATTGACAAAGTCTTGTCAGTCCATGCTTTTACTGAAAACTGACTGGGTATTGTATAGATTATTTGAAGTACAGTAGCAGTTTTGGGGATTATGGATGATGCTGTCCTTAACTGGATTTGTGAATTATTTATGCATGTTTTCTTTCTGTAGGAAGTGGGAGAATATGCTATGACAGGAAGAAAGAGAGGTTACTGTCTGATAATTAACAACTACAACTTCAGAAATTCTCCAAAACCCCTAAACAATAGAGAGGGAACACAGGTTGATGAAAGTAAGACATTTGTAGATATATTATAGTAGATATTTGTTACAGAGGAAGTCGGAACGCATAAAACTCGTTTTTCAACCATCCCACAAATATCTTGTTAACAAATGATCATTTTGGCAAGTTGGTTAGGACATCTACTTTGTGCATAACACAAGTAATTTTTCCAACAATTGTTTACGGACAGATTATTTCACTTATAATTCATTGTATCACAATTCCAGTGGGTCAGAAATGACCCTACACTAAGTTGACTGTGCCTTTAAACAGCTTGGAAAATTCCAGAAAATGACATCATGGCTTTAGAAGCTTCTGATAGGCTAATTGACATCATTTCAGTCAATTGGAGGTGTACCTGTGGATGTATTGCAAGGCCTAACTTCAAACTCAGTGCCTCTTTGTTTGACATCATGGGAAAATCAAAAGAAATCAGCCAAGACCTCAGAAAAAAATTGAAGACCTCCACAAGTCTTTTTCATTCTTAAGAGCAATGTCCTAAATGCCTGAAGGTACCACGTTCATCTGTACAAACAATAGTACGCACGTATAAACACCATGGGACCACGCAGCCGTCATACCGCTCAGGAAGGAGACGCGTTCTGTCTCCTAGAGATGAACCTACTTTGGTACAAAAAGTGCAAATCAACCCCAGAAAAACAACAAAGGACATTGTGAAGATGCTGGAGGAAACGGGTACAAAAGTATCTATATCCACAGTAAAACGAGGCCTATATCGACATAACCTGAAAGGCCGCCCAGCAAGGAAGAAGCCACTGCTCCAAAACCGCCATAAAAAAGCCAGACTACGGTTTGCAACTGCAGAAGCGGACAAAGATCGTACTTTTTGGAGAAATGTCCTCTGGTCTGATGAAACAAAAATAGAACTGTTTGGCCATAATGACCATCGTTATGTTTGGAGGAAAAAGGGGGAGGCTTGCAAGCCAAAGAACACCATCCCAACTGTGAAGCACGGGGGTGGCAGCATCATGTTGTCGGGCTGCTTTGTTGCAGGAGGGACTGTTGCACTTCACAAAATAGATGTTATTATGAGGAAGGAAAATAATGTGGATATATTGAAGCAACATCTCAAGACATCATTCAGGAAGTTAAAGCTTGGTCGCAAATGGGTCTTCCAAATGGACAATGACCCTGAGCATACTTCCAAAGTTGTGGCAAAATGGCTTAAGGACAACAAAGTCAAGGTATTGGAGTGGCCATCACAAAGCCCTGACCTCAATCCCATCGAAAATGTGTGGGCAGAACTGAAAAAACGTGTGCGAACAAGGAGGCCTACCAAACTGACTCAGTTACACCAGCTCTGTCAGGAGGAATGGGCCAAAATTCACCCAACTTATTGTGGGAAGCTTGTGGAAGGCTACCCAAAACGTTTGACCCAAGTTAAACAATTTAAAGGCAATGCTACGAAATACTGATTGAGTGTATGTAGACTTCTGACCCACTGGAAATGTGATGAAATAAATTAAAGCTGAAATAAATAATTCTCTCTACTATTATTCTGACATTTCACATTCTTAAAATAAAGTGATCCTAACTGACCTAAAACAGGGAATTTTTTACTAGGATTAAATGTCAGGAATTGTGAAAAACTGAGTTTAAATGTAAATTGGCTAAGGTGTATGTAAACCGTCCGACTTCAACTGTACATGTTATTCTTGAAATAGTGAAATACTTTTAAGTCGTTTGGTTTTGTAGGACCAGGCCTAAATCACAATCCCCATGTACCTCTATGTGTTTGTGTCTCAGGCAGTTTGGTGAGTGTGTTTGAGTGGCTGGGCTTTGAGACGCAGATTGAGCCAGACTGCAGCCGGGAGCAGTTACTGTCTCGAGTTGAGGAGCTCCGCAGCCGTGACCACAGCCAGATGGACTGCCTGGTGTGCTGCGTTCTGAGCCACGGGCTGGAGGGAGGTGTTTATGGGGTGGACGGGCTGAAGGTCAGAGTCAGGGAGCTCACAGAGCCCTTCTCTGGACTGGAGTGCAGCTCACTGAGGGGGAAGCCCAAGCTGTTCTTTATCCAGGCCTGTCAGGGCATCAAGGAACAACAGCCAGTGTTCATTCAGTCCGATTGCCCAGGCGCTGATGGCTCTACTATCACCAGCTCTATCTGCACTGATGCAGTGGTACCCAGAGACTCCATTCCCTCTGATGCCGACTTCCTTCTGGGCATGGCCACTGTCCCTCACTTTGCCTCTTTCAGAGACATAAGTAAGGGCACTTGGTTCATCCAGTCATTGTGCCAGAACCTCATCAACATGGTTCCCAGGTTAGTTCCAGAAACTCATCAACATGGTTCCCAGGTTAGTGCCAGAACCTCATCAACATGGTTCCCAGGTTAGTGCCAGAAGCTCATCAACATGGTTCCCAGGTTAGTGCCAGAACCTCATCAACTTGGTTCCCAGGTTGGTTCCAGAACCAGGTTAGTTCCAGAACCTCATCAACATGGTTCCCAGGTTGGTTCCAGAACCTCATCAACATGGTTCCCAGGTTAGTGCTCAGATGTGCTTGGTTTCTTTATATTGTGTCATTCTGAAATCCTCTTTGAAAACATCAGTAAACACTGGACTGTGACATGCATATGGTTGGTAAATCATTATCAGATTGAATTTCCTCTCATTGTTCTTTCTCCGTCCAGTGGGTATGACTTGCTGTCCATCCTGACCAAGGTAAACGATGATGTCAGCAGTAAGAGTGATAACCATGGCACCAGGAAGCAGATGCCCCAGCCTGCATACTCACTCAGGAAGAGGCTGGTCTTTCCCATCCCAAAAGACCCTCCTCCCAGACTACATGAGCCAGAAATATTTGCTTGAGAGCACTAGAGCAGAGGGGTTTAAATCTGGTCCTTTTACTTTCCCATCCCAAAAAACCCTCACCCCAGACTACACCTCCCAGACTACATGAGCCAGAAATATTGGCTTGAGAGCACTAGAGCAGAGGGGTTTAAATCTGGTCCTTATACTTTCCCACCAAATCAGGGACGGATTCAGACACTGTATGTGTAGACTCACCAACAATATATACACCCTCTGGGATCACTCAGGTAGAAGGTGCATGTTTACAGTTTATTTTTTATACCTCGCCCTGTTTTATTTACACTACCAGTCAAAAGTTTGGACACACCAAGTCATTCCAGGGTTTTCTTTATTTTTACTATTTTCTACATTGTAGAATACTAGTATAGACATCAAAACTATTAAAATAACATATATGGAATCATGTAGTAACCAAAAAAAGTGTTAAACAAATCAAAATATATTTGAGATTCTTCAAAGTAGCCACCCTTTTCCTTGATGACAGCTTTGCACACACTTGGCATTCTCTCAACCAGCTTCGTGAGGTAGTCACCTGGAATGCATTAAAATTAACAGGTGTGCCTTGTTAAAAGTTAATTTGTGAAATTTCTTTCCTTATTAATGCATTTGAGCCAATCAGTTGTGTTGTGACAAAGCAGGGGTGGTATACAAAAGATAGCCCTATTTGTTAAAAGACCAAGTCCATATTATGGCAAGAACAGCTCAAATAAGCAAAGAGAAACGACAGTCCATTACTTTAAGACATGAATGTCAGTCAATATGGAACATTTCAAGAACTTTGAAAGTTTCATCAAGTGCAGTCTCAAAAACCATCAAGCGCTATGATGAAACTGGCTCTCATGAGGACCACATTTACATTTACATTTAAGTCATTTAGCAGACGCTCTTATCCAGAGCGACTTACAAATTACAGGAAAGGAATACCCAGAGTTACCTCTACTGCAGAGGATAAGTTCCTTAGAGTTAACTGCACCTCAGATTACAGCCCAAATAAATGCTTCACAGAGTTCAAGAAACAGACACATCTCAACATCAACTGTTCAGAGGAGACTGTGAATCAGGCCTTTATGGTCGAATTGCTGCAAAGAAACCACTACTAAAGAAACATGAACAATGGACATTAGACCGGTGGAGAATGTTTGGTTTTATTTAGAATTCAAGGCACACTTACACTCCAGGCTGTGTAAGGGCTGTTTTACCAAGAAAGAGAATGATGGAGTGCTGCATCAGATGACCTGGCCTCCACAATCACCCAACCCTAACCCAATTGAGAGGGTTCGGGATGAGTTGGACCGCAGAGTGAAGGAAAAGCAGCCAACAAGCGCTCATCATATGTGGGAACTCCTTCAAGACTGTTGGAAAATAATTCCAGGTGAAGCTGGTTAAGAGAATGCCAAGAGTGTGCGAAAGCTATCATCAAGGCAGAGGGTTGCTACTTTGAAAAATGTCAAATATATTTTGAGTTGTTTAACACGTTTTTGGTTACTGTATGATTCCATATATGTTATTTCATAGTTATGATGCCTTCACTGTCATTCTACAATGTATAAAATAGTACAAAATAAAGAAAAACCCTTGAATGAGTAGGTGTGTCCAAACGTGTGACTGGTACTGTATATATCTAGATTGTGACTTGCTACTTGTTCTTGTACTCAGGCTAAATGTGATTTTCACCTTTGTGGTGCAGATGGCACCAGAAGGGGCCATTAGAACATTAGGAGAGTTTTAAACCATGTTTCACAATCAGAAAAACAGGTTGCTCGTGACATTTCCAGGCGGAGGAAGGAGGAGTGGTAATTCTGCCTGATCTGATTGGCATGTTAAAACAAGGCCCTGCTGTCAGAGTGGCAAGTCAAGACAAAATAACACACATAGTAGTCATCGCTCTACTCGGCTCTGCTCTGCTATCAATGTAGGTAGTCTTGTTTGTGCAAAGTTTAAATCTCACAGAGACTCGTAAATATTGAGGAGCTGTTTAATTGAACATGACCTTTTTGGAATGTTGGAGCTGCAGTTAAATCCTACACAAGAGCAATATTTTCACAACCCCTGGACATTATGTTTGTTATTTCTCCTTTCATATTCTTTGTAGCCTACTGGTTACTACATGATTCCATATATGTTCTTTCATAGTTTTGATGTCTTCACTATTATCCTACAATGTAGAAAATAGTACAAATAAAGAAAAACCCTTGAATGAGTAGGTGTGTCCAAACTTTTGACAGGTACTGTATAAAAAAATGAAATTCAGTAGAAATATATCCAAAGAACTGTAAATAGAAAATTGTAGGAAATGTTTTTAATGCTTCAATATGAAACCTTTTGGCCAAAGTCACATGAAATTTGAGTTATAGATCTGTGATTCTCATTGAAAGCAAGTCTATGAAGCAGTAGATCGGTTCTATGTGGACTATCTTTTGTTTACATCTGTTTTGTACACCAGTTTCATACACCTGAAAATACAATATTATTGGTTATGGAAAATATATTTCACAGCAGTTTAAATGGTACAATGATACTCTACATTATACTTGCTTGTTTTGTCACAAACTGAAATTAGGTGAACTATTAGAATTTTAGCAACCAGGAAATGGCAGAGTGATTTATGCATATTGCATCTTTAAATTGTATTTTTAAATGGTGTAAAGGAGAAGCAATAACAAAATAACTGAAGAGCACTTATTATGCAACTTCCTAAATCAATAAAGGCAATTTTCATTCAATGTTGATAAGTTTGTTGCGGTTTCTGTTACAGCACATCAGTGTACTCCTTGGCACAACATGGCATGTCATACAACACATTTAAGACAAATTCTTTGACATATCAAGAATAAAACAAAGTGACGTTCAAACATTTATTGGTGCGGTCATAAGTTGCACTATGGCTCTCTTGCTTCTTGCGTGACATGCGACTTGGCCCAAGCCGGTGTGCGTTTTTCTCAAAGTCAGACATATGACAGGTTTGTCACAAGAAGAAGATTGCTCAAACCTGCTAATGATGGCTGAAACTCCAGGTTTGAGCAGAGACTCCAATGACACTTGCTCTGCATGAAGAGGATACATAGAATACCCGTATCGTAACAACTATGTCCAGTTCCTGTTGTGTCTGGTGGAGAGCTGTTCTCAACAAACGGCAAGACGGAGCTGCTCTTCCTCCCGGGGAAGGACTGCCCGTTCCATGATCTCGCCATCACGGTTGACAACTCCACTGTGTCCTCCTCCCAGAGCGCTAAGAACCTTGGCGTGATCCTGGACAACACCCTGTCGTTCTCAACTAACATCAAGGCGGTGGCCCGTTCCTGTAGGTTCATGCTCTACAACATCCGCAGAGTACGACCCTGCCTCACACAGGAAGCGGCGCAGGTCCTAATCCAGGCACTTGTCATCTCCCGTCTGGATTACTGCAACTCGCTGTTGGCTGGGCTCCCTGCCTGTGCCATTAAACCCCTACAACTCATCCAGAACGCCGCAGCCCGTCTGGTGTTCAACCTTCCCAAGTTCTCTCACGTCACCCCGCTCCTCCGCTCTCTCCACTGGCTTCCAGTTGAAGCTCGCATCCGCTACAAGACCATGGTGCTTGCCTACGGAGCTGTGAGGGGAACGGCACCTCAGTACCTCCAGGCTCTGATCAGGCCCTACACCCAAACAAGGGCACTGCGTTCATCCACCTCTGGCCTGCTCGCCTCCCTACCACTGAGGAAGTACAGTTCCCGCTCAGCCCAGTCAAAACTGTTCGCTGCTCTGGCCCCCCAATGGTGGAACAAACTCCCTCACGACGCCAGGACAGCGGAGTCAATCAACACCTTCCGGAGACACCTGAAACCCCACCTCTTTAAGGAATACCTAGGATAGGATAAAGTAATCCTTCTCACCCCCCCCTTAAAAGATTTAGATGCACTATTGTAAAGTGGCTGCTCCACTGGATGTCATAAGGTGAATGCACCAATTTGTAAGTCGCTCTGGATAAGAGCGTCTGCTAAATGACTTAAATGTAATGTAAATGTAACAAACGGAAGGTTACATCCTCTATCAGATCACCAGCTAGTACCTAGAAAGCCCCACACACTCAGTAACTTCAGAGGTAAACTATCCTATTGTCCAAACCACCTATAAGTCAAAATCAGGTTAACAATTGGTAGCAAGAACACTCCTCTGACCTGGATCTCCTCAAACCTGGCTGGGGAGGTCTTCCATTTCTATATCAAAGGCCATTCTTTGGTTATCCTTTTCCTGATAACTTTTGTTCAACTTGCTGTCAGGGCTGAGAAACATATATATATATATTTTTTTAAACGTCAACACTGAAACTCCGGAACTGTATAATAACTGTACTTTCCCAACTGTGAATAAACTCAATGGTTTAATAGTTGAATAACCTTACAATGCATCATGGGAAACCTCTCCTGCTCCTCTTTCTAGCTGTTCTCTAAGCTTCACCTCAAAGCTACTGTTCTAGAGCAGTAGGGGGAAGAAAAAAAAACATGTTTTTATTACCACAATAATTCAAACTTAATTTCCAGTACATTTCACAACACAAAACGTGAAACACCAAGTTCTGACTGGTGCTATGTGCCAACAGGTGGCTAATTCACCTTGAACATGCAGAACGAGCTCTGGAGGAAGCCATTATCCTTCTCCAGCATGGATGCGAGGGTTTGAACGGTGAGAGTGGTCAGTTTGACGTATTAGTTAGGAAGCCACCAGCTGTTTCTTGTTTCATACCACGTCTGTCCTCTGCACAGCCCCTCTCCCCCTCCAGAGCCTTGGTGTGGAGGGTCACCAAAGAACTGATTTCAGATCTGAGGGGCTGCATCAGCATTCTGTAATCAGAGGGAAGTGGGCACTAGGAATCACCTCGATGTCATAGGACCTTATTCCAATTTGACAGTCCCACATAAAAGTGATCTACAACAGTGTAATAACAAAGTTGTCCAGGTAAAGCTATACATTTTTTTGGGACCATTTGTAGTGTAACCTAGATGTGCTGTAAAAAAAATAAAATGCACACTACTTCCCTTCCTTCCAAAGTACACCTCTGCTAGCAGTGGGGCATAAAGCATCCACTCCATCTCCAGTTGGTTGTAGCTGCTGTCGGACTCAGCTCTGCCTCGTCCAACAGCTGTGAAACAGAGACATGACGACCTAACAAAGAGACAGAGGTTCCCTTCACCTGACCATGTTGGAGAAACTATCTAGATATCGCACCGCACGGCAGCTGTGCTGGTGGGGCCGCCATTCATCCATCAGGAGGACAGTCAGCTTCCCCACCTGCTCTGGCATGTCCTGCAAAACCCCCTGCCTAGAGAACACAAAGGCATGTATAGGCCAATCATGTATAGGCCTATTGGCTCCCGAGTGGCTCAGTGGTCTAAGGCACTGCATCTCAGTCATAGAGGTGTCACTACAGACCTTGGTTTGATTCCAGGCTGTATCACAACCGGCCGTGATTGGGAGTCCCATAGGGCGGTGCACAATTGGTCCAGCGTCTTCCGGGGTATTGACGTCATTGTTAATAAGAATTTATTCTTAACTGACTTGCCTGGTTAAATAAATACAGAAAATGTATAGGTCAAGAACAGGTTTTATGCACGGAATGTTACTGCCCACGTAAACTACCCATTTGAACTATATCAATGGTATTTGAAAGAGTTTTGTGCTTTGAGTGACATACTGACTTGGGCAAGGGAAATTAAAAACTCTCACATCTCCATAGTCTGGGAAACTCAGTTGCCTACAAAGACACCCAAAATGTAAGGAGTACTTTTGCATGTCAGGGAAAATGTATGTAAATGTAAAGTATATTTTACCATTGGGAATGTAGTGAAGTAAAATTAAAAGTAGTCAAAAATATAAATAGGAAGGTACCCCTAAAAAACGACTTAAGTAGTACTTTAACGTATTTTTTACTTAAATTATTTACACCACTGATTAAAACAATGATACTGTAGGAATAAAGCTGCAATCTCTTTCTAGGTAATGTAATCTCGTGCTCCTCATTAACCAGTAGATGACAGTATTAACCTATTATCTGACCTACAACTGCGGGTGAACCGGTTGTTGTTGATCAAGTTGTCAACTGGTGAAATCGGCAATTCACCCAGCTAAATCCGCCGGTTTCTGCAACAGACAAATACACTTGTACAATATACCATTAGCGTGACGCGCATTAACATCCCGGCAGCAATATTAAGCCTTGCGGTTTTCCGATTTTGCCTTCAAAATAAAACTCTGCGTTAAAACGATATTTGTATATTCATATTGCAAAATGTTAAAATTATGTTACAAAATTATAACTAGATCAGGGAAAAATCTAAACTAAAGATAATTACTATACAAGATAAAGAATATTATAAAGTGAATCACATTGAGAAATCACTATGTTTTTAATATGTCATTGTGTGTTAAGTACATGACTGGTGCTAAGCTTAAAAGTGTTGCTTGGTTCTTACAGATCCTATCACGGTTTTAATTGAATTCCAGTTTGCTCGAGATGTATTCCTGAATGATTATATGGCCTAGTGCATGGTGTAGGCAACTCCGGGTCCTGAAGTGTCGCATGCACTTAATGTTTTTGATTTAACAGACCTGAAAGACCAGGTGTATTGAGTTTAATCACTGAACTGATCAATTAGCTCAGCTGGTCATGTGTTTCACGTAGTTGGAACAAAATCCTTCAGTACCTCTGCAGCACTCCAGGAACAGGGTTGCCTACCCCTGGCCTAGTAGCTTACCTAAGTATCTTATCTTAGTAACACCCTCTAGTGGCTTACAACCTCGTGTATCTTATCTAGTGGCTTACAACCGTCTGTATCTTATCCTAGGGTTTTCCTAAATCGGTCTTCTGTTCAACCTGATAATCAATTGTACACACCTGGTGTCCCAGGTCTAAATCAGTCCCTCAACCAATTGTATTAGTTTGGGGACAGGTCGAAAGTCAAAACATTCCAAGACATTTAGCTACCTTGCTGTTGCTAGATCATTTGTCTTGGGAGATCAACATTGGGTTGTTCTTTTACCTGAAATGCATATGGTCCTTTTTTCAAATAATGAACTAATTGATGGAAGCCATAATATCTCTACAAATTAAAGCTGATCTACCCACTACATTTAAAAAAAATAACTAAATAGTAATGAACTCATCAAGTTTTGATTATTTGAATCAGCTGTGTAGTGCTAGGGCAAAAAAAAACTAAACATGCACCATTTGGGGTCCCCAGGACCAGGTTTGGAAAACACTGCCTTATGGAGTTTTTTATAACTTGTCAGAAAGTTCCAGATCAACTAGCCCATGTCAGCTAACATTTTTTTAGTTAGATTTTTTTTTATCCCATAGATTTTGTTGTAATGTTTGAGTCACCTAAATATCACATGAATAAACAGACATGGCAAAATGTATAGAATTTCAAGAAAATTGGCTTTAAAATAGGAAAGTTTTCTCGGCACCCCATGACAAAACGTGTAGAATTGCAGGAAATAAGCTAAATATAAGCTACATTTTATAAAAATGAAAGGTAGAGTAAAGCTTCTAGGTAATTGGATCCATAGCCATGTCCATTTTTACAAGCAAAGTCTGTGGGACATTGGTTACATAAAAGCCTGAATGTTGAGAGCTTTTTTGAATTCTCAGATATGTTACATGTTCTGCTCTGTTGATCGGAACCAACAACGTGTTGGCCGATGCTTTCTGCAGAAATGACCCTCATTTCTACTATCAGTTGTATTGAAGTCTGGCCATACACTGCCTGGGCATAACACATCCTGGAAAGGTTTACACTGTGAATGTAGAGCAGATCATTTGCTAAGCAACTTCCGGGTAGAATTTCCTGAACAAAATGTTTAGGGTTATTGACATTTTTCTGCTATTACGTAGGGGACTCTTATTTTGAAGATTTCTGAAATTCCGTGACCCGGAAGTTGCCGACGAGATTTTGATCAATATACCCAACAGTTTTATTAAGTAGATGTTGTTAGCCATGTCTCAAGACGGATTTCAACCTACACTTATAAGGACCACGCACACTAACAACACGAGGTCTGTCATGCTACTACTAGCTAGCTACATCCATTTGATGCTCGACGTTAGCTAGTACGCTAACCCTAGATAGCTACCTGGTATAATTGTTAATAGCAATGCCCAACTAGCTAGCCATACTGTGCTTCTCGCACCTTGTACTGTCATTGGTTGCTAAATAATACAACAAACACAGCTATACCATTCAATCTAATACAGTGACACTAATGACTGTTCATCATGCCTTTTACACAGCTCGAGTATTCAACAACCACAGGCACCGTGCCCTGGTAAAACACCCATACAAGTTCTACATGAATATGGAACAAAAATTGGTAACCTTCCCGTGTACGTGATGGAAAAGGCCGAAGGGGAGGCGCACCAACCCAGCTTCATCTTCAACGTTACAATAGGAGATATGTCTTGCACAGGTGAGTGAGTCATCTTGCAACGTAGATCGCTAGTCACGTACGTTACACTACTTTTACAGTAGCTAGAGGATTAGGGGGCTTGTATAAACCACCGTTATATTGTCTGCCTCGTTTTCAATACTTTGCATAATGTCATTCGGTTGTTGTATCCCAGGTCAAGGAGCCAGTAAAAAAGCCGCCAAACACAAAGCCGCTGAGTCTGCCCTGAACCTTCTGGAAATAGACCCCGGAACACCGTGAGTTAACATGGACGATATCTGACATGAGCATTCATGAAAACAAGTAGCATTTGCAACCATTATGGCCACCAGTAACATTCACTTTTTACGTCTGATTTCCCCTACTGCAGACTTCACATAAAGAAGGAGAGTAATGGCAACCCAGCAAAGCCTAACGACCAACCCAACTCAGTGGGGAAACTGCAGGTGTTTTTATTATTTACCTTTTGTTAAGACAATAGGGCTGTGTACTGTTGCATGGCTGTAATCTTCGTAACACATTTGTGTTGTCAATGAGTCTCTTCAGGGTATCAGATGAAAAATAGTCCACACACATGATAATGAATAGATTGCTTGTTTTCACATCTTTGCTAATATGGATTCCTCCCCAAAGGAGCTGGCGCTGCAGCAGGGATGGCGCCTCCCTGAATACACTGTTTTCACAGAGGCAGGCCCACCTCACAAGAGAGAGTTCACTGTTACCTGCAGAATGGAGTCGCTCACAGAGACCGGTATGGTGTTTCCACTGTTGTTCTTGATAAATGTTTTATCATTGCATTGAAATAACATATTAGAGTTGTTGTTTTTACCTTCGGGAAGTGTTAAATTGAGTCATTCATAGTGCTGTATGTCATCCACGTGTAACCGATAGCGACGGGAAATTCCAAGAAGGTGGCTAAAAAGGCAGGTGCTGAGAAGATGTTAGCAAAACTTCTAAATGTGTCTGGTTGTCCTGAAATCACATGGGTATGTAGAATATTTCCTCTCTTTGGCCTCTTCACCAAGAATAATAAAACATATATTTAGGCCATTTTGTCATCTAGAATGTATGTAATGTGTATTGTTTGAACAACTCATTCCAGATCCCAAAGCCCGGTGTCCGATTGGAGAACTTGCGTAACTCCTCGGCAGAGAAGATGTCTCTCCTAAGAAGGAACCCACTCAGTATTCCCAACACAGACTACATCCAGATGATGCTGGAGCTGTCCCAAGAGCAGGGCTTTGAAGTCACATACTTTGACATTGGTGAGTAGAGTTCATCTCTTCATTTGACTGAAATTAATCAGATGTGAACTTTTGTCTGTTTTCTAGAATGGGTAAACGGGGGCCTAATTCCAGGTGCTATTGTACAGTGTGTCTGTCTTCTGCTTGGCAGATGAGCTGACAGTGAACGGGCAGTACCAGTGCTTGGCAGAGCTGTCCACCTCACCCATCGCCGTATGCCACGGAACAGGCATCTCCTGCGGCAACGCACATAACGACGCCGCACACAACGCTCTCCAGTACATCAAGATCATGGCTTCCATCAAATGAGCGATCGTAGTAAACGGCACAGGTGTTTTTTTTAAGGAAAAACATTTAATCTCAACTGAAAGGTGTCGCTATCCTCCATCTACCACTGTTTTCACGCCTTACCCCAGTGTTCACTTGGTGTGGAATTGGTGAATATTGATGGCAGTATCAATAGAAATCATGCCATTCAGACAAATCTACCTAGTTTGTGTTTTTTTACAGTGACAGGAAACACAGTTCATCACCTGTGGTGTCTGTCAGCCATTTTTAAATTAGGTTAAGAAAAAGATCAGCGGTACACAGTGAAAGCTAATCCTGTGGAGTTGATGTACTGTGGAAGGACAAGGGAATAGAATGGACACAAGTCTTGAAAGGCCTTGCTTCCATAATGTTGACAACAGTCTCCACCCTATCCCATTGTTGACAACAGTCTCCACCCTATCCCATTGTTGAGAACCGTCTCCACCCTATCCCATTGTTGACAACAGTCTCCACCCTATCCCATTGTTGACAACAGTCTCCATCCTATCCCATTGTTGACATGTTGAGAACAGTCTCCACCCTATCCCATTGTTGAGAACAGTCTCCACCCTATCCCATTGTTGAGAACAGTCTCCACCCTATCCCATTGTTGACATGTTGAGAACAGTCTCCACCCTATCCCATTGTTGAGAACAGTCTCCATCCTATCCCATTGTTGACATGTTGAGAACAGTCTCCACCCTATCCCATTGTTGAGAACAGTCTCCACCCTATCCCATTGTTGAGAACAGTCTCCACCCTATCCCATTGTTGAGAACAGTCTCCACCCTATCCCATTGTTGAGAACAGTCTCCACCCTATCCCATTGTTGAGAACAGTCTCCACCCTATCCCATTGTTGAGAACAGTCTCCACCCTATCCCATTGTTGAGAACAGTCTCCACCCTATCCCATTGTTGACAAGTCTCCACCCTATCCCATTGTTGACATGTTGACAACAGTCTCCACCCTATCCCATTGTTGACATGGTGACAACAGTCTCCACCCTATCCCATTGTTGACATGTTGAGAACAGTCTCCATCCTATCCCATTGTTGACATGTTGACAACATTCTCCACCCTATCCCATTGTTGACATGTTGAGAACAGTCTCCACCCTATCCCATTATTGGCATGTTGAGAACAGTCTCCACCCTATCCCATTGTCGTTGTTTTTCTATACACGCAATAGTGTATTGAATGGTAAATGTAAAACTATTTGCACTGAACAAAATTAATGAGAGAACTCGTTTTGCCTCGTTTACTCATAAGCCTATGATAAAAAAGGAATTTATCAATGAATTTGATGAAACACTAACGTAAGTCTGACCCTCATTTTTCAAATAGGGATATTTTCTAAACGAAGCAGAAATGAAGTAGGAACAAACTAAATATTCATTACACGTTGGTATTTTGTTTGATTTAATTGGTTATTATTCATCTTTGCCAAGTCAATATTCAATTACATTACTGTGAAACACTTTTCCATAGTGTATATTAATGCCATAGTCTATCATAACTTTTAGTTTGATTTTAAAGTTTGAGCTTTGGGTTAACACCATTATATTAGTTTCTTTTTCATTGTATTTGATTCCGTCAAACAGGACTCTTGTTTTGTGTAACTACCACATGTCTTAACAGAGAACAAGACCAACAGCAGGTTTTAGTTTAGTGTCAAAACAAAAACAACCGCTCAATTGGGCTCCGGAGTGGCGCAGCGGTCAAAGGCACTGCATCTCAGTGCTAGGGGCGTCACTACAGACCCTGGTTCGATTCCAGGCTGTATCACAACCGGCTGTGATTGGCAGTCCCATAGAGCGGCGCGCTATTGGCACAGCGTCGCCCGGGTTAGAGTTTGGCCGAGGTAGGCCATCATTGTAAATAAGAATGTGTTCTTAACTGACTTGCCTAGTTAAATAAAAATTCATTAGAAAATGTAACATTTGGCTTGTTTAGGTTGAATTGTGCTTACATCACATGAGATTATATAAATCTACATGTCTAGACTATGAAAATATGTATTTCTTTTTGTAAAATGTATATTTAATTTAATGGTAGCAAGATTACATACTCGGAAACATCGGGACAACTCCTGTCTTAGACTTCAAGGCTGCCATTTTGTTGTCTTCACTCTACAAAGAGACAATAATTAGAATCTTTGTAGCTTTGATGTTGATGTCTAAGATTGGTGATGTCATCTTTCTCAGTCTACCTGTAATGTAGCCTAGTTATGTCAGGTGTGTATGAAGTCATTTTGCTGTGTGTGTGTGTGTGTGTGTTTTGAAGGCTTTGTGATTGTGCTGGTTGAAATGCTATGCTAATGACGGGATGATATTTACTACCGGATTCCACCTTGTCCTGAGTTTGTCACAAAGCCTCTTGATTGGGTGGTTTAATCACCTTTTGGTTTCCTTTAACAAGGTGTGTATTGTATGTAATGTTTTTTGGTAGACTCATCCCAAACGTGTGCTGTGTACCTGACCACATTAATACACAACTATTACATGTGAAGTGGGACAGACATGTTAAATAAATCTATTTGACATCGATCTCATTCTAAATTTGTCCCCTTTTTAAACAATCATGGAAAAATATATATATATTTTTTGAACCACTACTGTAGACTGACTATATAGATTAGCCTGATTTGTAGGAGAGTGAACTCTGTATTTAGGTTTCTGTGACTAATAATTCAGTTCTCTCTACAGTCTCTTGGTATGGGTCAAGATGTCAACAGCAGCACTGATGAAAAAACCCAAATAGCCCACACAATATTATTGCAATCCGGTGCAATATTTCCTTCACTTGTTTTTGAGTCACTGGCAACCTGGTCCATTACTGCGATCTACTGTGCAGGAGACTCAAAAGTATGATGATATTACAATAACTATTCTAGTAACTACTACACTAACCTCAGTAATGCTTGGCTGAAACTACTACACTAACCTCAGTAATGCTTGGCTGAAACTACTACACTAACCTCAGTAATGCTTGGATGAAACTACCTCACCAACCTCAGTAATGCTTGGATGAAACTACCTCACCAACCTCAGTAATGCTTGGCTGAGTTTGGAGGGTCAACGCTCAAGGCAGCACAGTGTGTGGCAGACTCCTCCTCGGTTGTATTTATTTTGTATTAGAACAAGCACTATGATAGCAGCAGTGTACAGTGGTCATGGAAAGATATGTACTTAAGACAATTGCACTTTAGAAGGTACCCATTAGAAAATGGACTTAAAGAACTCCGCTGACACAGTGTGTAATGTTTACATGTCAGTTCGAAACTCAAAAGAAAAAGTCCAATAGAGGAAATAAAAATCTTTCATAAGGCATTTGCAACATTCATTGGCAGGCTATGTCATTTAAACATGCAGATACATAAACATTGTAACCCATTAACTACTCGGGAAGTTTCATCGTTCTACTCTGATGAAACAAGTCTTAGTTATTTTTCTACAAGGTCTCTCTCTCTCTGTAAACAATGTATTCATCTAGAACATCACAGACTACATGATCCTCCTCAAATATCCCGATGAACTAAGTATTATGTTGATGTTGATAGTAAAGTCTTTACATCAGTCCAATCCAAAAGAGGAGACAGGAATATTCTGCTGTTTACATGTAGTGCAGTAGAGTACTGGGCTGACAGTATGATACTGACAATAACAGTGATCACAAATGAGTGGAGTTGACTGCACAGAAAATTTGAATATCTAGATTTATGGGAAATGTCATTGTCCCCCCCGCCTACATCGTACCAAGATTTCAGACACATTCCGAGCACTTCTATTCCCCAACATTATTCAGTACATAATACAATTTGGGGAACAATACTCAAGTGGGGAAAGTGGTTGATTGGATTTGAAATGGTTTCCTTATCTGACTTGTATGTGGTTTCTTATCAACATTGTGTGCGAGGCGTTAATAAAATGTATTAAGGCACATCAAGTGGAATTGACAGCGGACAAACAAATTCGATTTCTGAATACATGGCTGCAATATGATGTTGTAGTCATATCTATCGTTTTTCCTGTCTTAATCTTCAGTACTGGACATTACACACAAAAATAATAGTTAAGACTTTATAGTTGAACGTTTCCATTCTATATATTTCCAACGTAGGACCACTTTCCTCGTTTCAGTTTCCGGCTTCTCTAGAACAAAACAAAGAATAAATCAATATAATCCAAATGTATAATGTATCGTTCCAGATTCTGTGGTAGTCTAACACACTGAACCATTGTGTATGGACTGCTACACACGGTGACAAGAGGGAAGGGGAACATCAAATATACATTAAAGCTGTTTGGCAGTAATGATCTAATCCTTGTAAAATTGTATTGGTGAATGGTTAAGGACAACATCATAGCAGTACATTCTAGGAACTGGACACTTGTTTAAAGGATAATCAAATATAATAGCCTTTTCTCTGTGTGGTAACGACATAATGAAAACACCACAACTAGAATGAGTTTATATTTTTTCTATAATTAAAAAAACACTTGTCTTTGGCTTTAACATCAACATTCTGCCACGTTAAAGGATTTGCAAAAGCAAAATAATTCTGAACGTTGTAAAATAATTTTGGCCCTTGGCCTCTTTTACATAACACAAATTAATATGTATATGGGAATCTGTTATGTCAAAGAACTGGCAAATAGGCATCACTTGTGTTTTACAATACACTTGTATGTGGGGGTATCTAGTCAGTCAGTCTGGTGTAGTTGTATAAGTGGGGGGTATCTAGTCAGTCAGTCTGGTGTAGTTGTATAAGTGGGGGGTATCTAGTCAGTCAGTCTGGTGTAGTTGTATAAGTGGGGGTATCCAGTCAGTCTGGTGTAGTTGTATAAGTGGGGGTATCTAGTCAGTCAGTCTGGTGTAGTTGTATAAGTGGGGTATCTAGTCAGTCAGTCTGGTGTAGTTGTATAAGTGGGGGTATCTAGTCAGTCAGCCTGGTGTAGTTGTATAAGTGGGGGTATCTAGTCAGTCAGTCTGGTGTAGTTGTATAAGTGGGGGTATCTAGTCAGTCAGTCTGGTGTAGTTGTATAAATGGGGGTATCTAGTCAGTCAGTCTGGTGTAGTTGTATAAGTGGGGGGTATCTAGTCAGTCAGTCTGGTGTAGTTGTATAAATGGGGGTATCTAGTCAGTCAGTCTGGTGTAGTTGTATAAGTGGGGGTATCTAGTCAGTCAGTCTGGTGTAGTTGTATAAGTGGGGGTATCTAGTCAGTCAGCCTGGTGTAGTTGTATAAGTGGGGGTATCTAGTCAGTCAGTCTGGTGTAGTTGTATAAGTGGGGGTATCTAGTCAGTCAGTCTGGTGTAGTTGTATAAGTGGGGGTATCTAGTCAGTCAGTCTGGTGTAGTTGTATAAGTGGGGGTATCTAGTCAGTCAGTCTGGTGTAGTTGTATAAGTGGGGGTATCTAGTCAGTCAGTCTGGTGTAGTTGTATAAGTGGGGGTATCTAGTCAGTCAGTCTGGTGTAGTTGTATAAGTGGGGGTATCTAGTCAGTCAGTCTGGTGTAGTTGTATAAGTGGGGGTATCCAGTCAGTCTGGTGTAGTTGTATAAGTGGGGGTATCTAGTCAGTCAGTCTGGTGTAGTTGTATAAGTGGGGGTATCTAGTCAGTCAGTCTGGTGTAGTTGTATAAGTGGGGGTATCCAGTCAGTCTGGTGTAGTTGTATAAGTGGGGGTATCTAGTCAGTCAGTCTGGTGTAGTTGTATAAGTGGGGGTATCTAGTCAGTCAGTCTGGTGTAGTTGTATAAGTGGGGGTATCTAGTCAGTCAGTCTGGTGTAGTTGTATAAGTGGGGGTATCTAGTCAGTCAGTCTGGTGTAGTTGTATAAGTGGGGGTATCTAGTCAGTCAGTCTGGTGTAGTTGTATAAGTGGGGGTATCTAGTCAGTCTGGTGTAGTTGTATAAGTGGGGGTATCCAGTCAGTCTGGTGTAGTTGTATAAGTGGGGGGTATCTAGTCAGTCAGTCTGGTGTAGTTGTATAAGTGGGGGGTATCTAGTCAGTCAGTCTGGTGTAGTTGTATAAGTGGGGGGTATCTAGTCAGTCAGTCTGGTGTAGTTGTATAAGTGGGGGTATCCAGTCAGTCTGGTGTAGTTGTATAAGTGGGGGTATCTAGTCAGTCAGTCTGGTGTAGTTGTATAAGTGGGGGGTATCTAGTCAGTCAGTCTGGTGTAGTTGTATAAGTGGGGGTATCCAGTCAGTCTGGTGTAGTTGTATAAGTGGGGGTATCTAGTCAGTCAGTCTGGTGTAGTTGTATAAGTGGGGGTATCTAGTCAGTCAGTCTGGTGTAGTTGTATAAGTGGGGGTATCTAGTCAGTCAGTCTGGTGTAGTTGTATAAGTGGGGGGTATCTAGTCAGTCAGTCTGGTGTAGTTGTATAAGTGGGGGTATCTAGTCAGTCAGTCTGGTGTAGTTGTATAAGTGGGGGTATCTAGTCAGTCAGTCTGGTGTAGTTGTATAAGTGGGGGTATCTAGTCAGTCTGGTGTAGTTGTATAAGTGGGGGTATCCAGTCAGTCTGGTGTAGTTGTATAAGTGGGGGTATCTAGTCAGTCAGTCTGGTGTAGTTGTATAAGTGGGGGTATCTAGTCAGTCAGTCTGGTGTAGTTGTATAAGTGGGGGTATCTAGTCAGTCAGTCTGGTGTCGTTGTATAAGTGGGGGTATCTAGTCAGTCAGTCTGGTGTAGTTGTATAAGTGGGGGTATCTAGTCAGTCAGTCTGGTGTAGTTGTATAAGTGGGGGTATCTAGTCAGTCAGTCTGGTGTAGTTGTATAAGTGGGGGTATCCAGTCAGTCTGGTGTAGTTGTATAAGTGGGGGTATCTAGTCAGTCAGTCTGGTGTAGTTGTATAAGTGGGGGTATCTAGTCAGTCAGTCTGGTGTAGTTGTATAAGTGGGGGTATCTAGTCAGTCAGCCTGGTGTAGTTGTATAAGTGGGGGTATCTAGTCAGTCAGTCTGGTGTAGTTGTATAAGTGGGGGTATCTAGTCAGTCAGCCTGGTGTAGTTGTATAAGTGGGGGTATCTAGTCAGTCAGTCTGGTGTAGTTGTGACACTCCAATGATCATGTGGATCCCAGTAGAGGTCACGTGGTTCCCAGTAGAGGTCATGTGGTTCCCAGTAGAGGTCACGTGGTTCCCAGTAGAGGACAGTTGACCTCTATACTGCTACAGGACAGCAGGACTAATACTCCACTTTCACTACGCTTGTCATTTCACTGAGGGGCTTAGTTGGAAAAATAACGTGAAAAGGAAATACACTAACGAGCCAACCAGCTACCACATTATACATAGAGCTGTATCAAAGATGAGTCGGTGTAACTATGTATCCAGACAAGTGACCCGGGTTTAAATAGATTCTTTAGAAGGGATGGGCACACGGCCAGTAGGTATGTCTTCATATCACCATATCAGATGTCTTGGGTGGTGCTGGCATGTCTTTATAGTTCTACTGCAGGCTAGGATTCTCACTATAACACTCAGACAACAACACAGATCAATTGTATTACAGGAAATTAAAGAACATTCAAATTATATTCATACTTTTTTTTCTTTCTTAAACTATCAAAAATAGTTTTCGTGTGAGCTGAATAACAGAAAGCAGAATTGTCTATACATGTAAAAGTTAATTACAAGGAAGTATTGTCTGTAGCTTAAACAGTTGTGGTGAGTGACAAGGGGGGTGTGCTGCATGAAGGCTCGAAAAAGGAAGTCACTTTCCAGTGCTTATGTATCAGCTGTTGGGCCAGTCTCCCTCAACTAGCCAAGCTGGAAATAAACGTCTCAACTCAAGGGGTTTTGTCTTTGGGAGTTGCTGAGAAAACGTCTCGGCATACAGCAATGTCCTTCACCAATACCAGTGATTAAAACAAATTAAAGACATGTTCCGGAACTTTGCCCGACAAATACGTTTTTAAAAATATATTTTTTAATTTTTTAAACCTCTCGCTTTGGGCTAGATGTGTCAATAGCCATGTTTATACCTGTTAATAACATGCGCCCTTTGTTCTGTTCTTGTCCTCATTCTGATTGTGCCACATTTTTAGACAGATGTAGATCAATAAAAAAGACACGTTGTGAACTGAGTTTGATCAGATCTTACAATTGTATACTGGCAAGATCAGGACGAAGGACGCACGTAAGTGGCAGGTATAAACGGGGCTAATGTATAGTTCATACATGCTTAATCTATGAGCAGAATTATGGTTTTACCTCAATTAGACACACAATCCCTAGTTTGAAAGTAACTGTTTTTCTGGAAGCTGAGTTGCACCATTTCCCCCCACGTGGTCCAGCCCCCTAGAAATTCGAGTTCAACCAATGAGCTTCAACCATTTGAGTGACAGCTAACAAGAGGCACATGATGCACACACAGCAGAGAGAGAGAGAGACAGAGCAATGATGTGGTGCACAAATCTGCACATACGTGATGTAGTACACAATTTTCCTCTTTTTTTTTGGCTCACGAGTGTTACTTTCAGAACTACTGGCTGAAAACTATACAAAACTACCGGAGAATCTCTTTAACTTTCACAAAGAATGTGTGACCCAATAGAGAATACAGCTATGATTCAGACTGAACTAATGCAAATGGCTAATTAAAAAAAGAAATAAGAGCAATCTTCCAATATTGTATATTAGTTACATTTTCACTCAATTCTATGTTGTTGAAGATATTTTACAAAAACTTCAGACTTCTTTATTTTCTTTTTGTTTTTAAAACAAATAATGTTAGTCTATATAGGATATGCCAATGAAAGCTGGACTCTAAACATGCATGACACATACATTAGTAGTTGGTCAAAGGCCTAATCCAAACACTAGTCTAAATCAAACCGCTTTCATTACCATCACTAGTCTAAATCAAACCGCTTTCATTACCATCACTAGTCTAAATCAAACCGCTTTCATTACCATCACTAGTCTAAATCAAACCGCTTTCAGAACCATCACTAATCTAAATCAAACCGCTTTCAGAACAAACACTAGTCTAAATCAAACCGCTTTCATTACCATCACTAGTCTAAATCAAACTGCTTTCAGAACCATCACTAGTCTAAATCAAACCGCTTTCATTACCATCACTAGTCTAAATCAAACCGCTTTCATTACCATCACTAGTCTAAATCAAACCGCTTTCATTACCATCACTAGTCTAAATCAAACCGCTTTCATTACCATCACTAAACTAAATCAAACCGCTTTCATTACCATCACTAGTCTAAATCAAACCGCTTTCATTACCATCACTAGTCTAAATCAAACCGCTTTCAGAACCATCACTAATCTAAATCAAACCGCTTTCATTACCATCACTAGTCTAAATCAAACCGCTTTCATTACCATCACTAGTCTAAATCAAACCGCTTTCATTACCATCACTAGTCTAAATCAAACCGCTTTCATTACCATCACTAAACTAAATCAAACCGCTTTCATTACCATCACTAGTCTAAATCAAACCGCTTTCATTACCATCACTAGTCTAAATCAAACTGCTTTCATTACCATCACTAGTCTAAATCAAACCGCTTTCATTACCATCACTAGTCTAAATCAAACCGCTTTCATTACCATCACTAATCTAAATCAAACCGCTTTCATTACCATCACTAGTCTAAATCAAACCGCTTTCATTACCATCACTAATCTAAATCAAACCGCTTTCATTACCATCACTAATCTAAATCAAACCGCTATCAGAACTCAAGTGGGTTTCACTAAAAGCTTTAAAATGTGTGGTGTGGATAGATGACATTAAGGCAAGGACAAACACAAAACGACTTAGGATAGATCTACATGGTAAGATTGTTGCCCTGACAACCCAGCCTCCGCACCAAGCTCAATGAGGGGGATCCAAGAGGATGCTTGAATGGGTGACTGGCCGGCTGAATAGGGCGATGGTAAGTCATCAACTCATCTCAGCTCTTGTATCCTTCCACACTGTCATTTTGTCAATGAGATATTCATTTGAAAACCTCATTGTGCATAGATAAAAGCCTTTGTCAGCGATGATGATATGGTGTGCATAGCGATCCATATGCTACCATAGATTAGGGTTTTCCATGTTGATGAAGCCGGGGGATTTGCGAAGCTCCCAGTAGGTGTTGTTAGTGACCCAGCGCTCCCTTTGATTGGCATCAACCACTTTCCTGGGAGGAGAGAGACGGGCAATCAATGGTAGGGAGTTAGATGTCATGAATGGAATGGATAATCATTAATGACACAACTCAGCCACACAAGTAACAGTCAGAGGTAATTCTATCTATCTTGGGGAGACCCTCCCAACTTACCCAGTTCCCTCACGAAGCTGGCCTGGGGAAAACCTGCCCAACTTCCCCCTGATTCCCCCACTAAGGTGGCCTGGGGGAGACCTTCCCAACCTACCCTGTTTCTCCCACTAAGCTGGTCTGGGGGAGACCTTCCCAACCTACCCTGTTTCCCCCACTAAGCTGGTCTGGGGGAGACCTTCCCAACCTACCCTGTTTCCCCCACTAAGCTGGCCTGGGGGAGACCTTCCCAACCTACCCTGTTTCCCCCACTAAGCTGGTCTGGGGGAGACCTTCCCAACCTACCCTGTTTCCCCCACTAACCTGGCCTGGGGGAGACCTTCCCAACCTACCCTGTTTCCCCCACTACACTGGTCTGGGGGAGACCTTCCCAACCTACCCCCTGTTTCCCCCACTAAGCTGGTCTGGGGGAGACCTTCCCAACCTACCCTGTTTCCCCCACTAAGCTGGTCTGGGGGAGACCTTCCCAACCTACCCTGTTTCCCCCACTAAGCTGGTCTGGGGGAGACCTTCCCAACCTACCCTGTTTCCCCCACTAAGCTGGTCTGGGGGAGACCTTCCCAACCTACCCTGTTTCCCTCACTAAGCTGGTCTGGGGGAGACCTTCCCAACCTACCCTGTTTCCCCCACTAACCTGGCCTGGGGGAGACCTTCCCAACCTACCCTGTTTCCCCCACTAACCTGGTCTGGGGGAGACCTTCCCAACCTACCCTGTTTCCCCCACTAACCTGGTCTGGGGGAGACCTTCCCAACCTACCCTGTTTCCCCCACTAACCTGGCCTGGGGGAGACCTTCCCAACCTACCCTGTTTCCCCCACTAACCTGGCCTGGGGGAGACCTTCCCAACCTACCCTGTTTCTCCCACTAAGCTGGCCTGAGGGAGACCTTCCCAACCTACCCTGTTTCTCCCACTAACCTGGCCTGGGGGAGACCTTCCCAACCTACCCTGTTTCTCCCACTAAGCTGGCCTGGGGGAGACCTTCCCAACCTACCCTGTTTCTCCCACTAAGCTGGCCTGGGGGAGACCTTCCCAACCTACCCTGTTTCTCCCACTAAGCTTGCCTGGGGGAGACCTTCCCAACCTACCCTGTTTCTCCCACTAAGCTGGTCTGGGGGAGACCTTCCCAACCTACCCTGTTTCTCCCACTAACCTGGCCTGGGGGAGACCTTCCCAACCTATCCCCTGTTTCCCCCACTAACCTGGCCTGGGGAATACAGTCCTTGTAAATGACCATCTAGCCTCTTTACTCACTTGAAGAAGCGTGGTTCATGCTTAATGTCGTTCTCGTCTTGCCACTTCCTCCTGGTGCGCTGCATGTCCTCAATACGCTGCTTTTCTGAGGCTGCCATTTCCACATTCCCCTCCTCCAGGTGTCTAATGTAGAGAAACAACATCCCCATGAGTCGAATATACTGTCAAACGTCACTCATCAGGGAAATACACACAAAGCTTGTAAACATATTTAACCATACAAATACTATCTCATCCTCTTATTTCAGATGTAAAACTAGCTTTTAGTCCTTTTTTAGAGCTTCACTAATCAACCATTCTGTAAATCTATATCAGACCACAACAACAGCTGCATTGTGCTGGTTGGCATTTATTGTCATGAATCTTACCCAGGAGGCAATTATGCACTAGTGGTCACTAGCTGGCACAGCCACAAAGTCATGAAATCTGATTTTAAACCTAACATTAACTACACCGCTAACCCTAATGCCTAACCCTTGCTTTAAATTTAGACCAAAAAGCACATTTTTGTTTTCATACATTTTAACGATATAGTCCATTTTGATTTGGCAGCTGGTTCAACTAGCCTCCGGGTCAAGGTTCATGACAATAAAGGTGTGCTAGTTCAGTGGTTCATCCAGTCCGTTCTGTATGATACTGGTACCGCTCCACCTTCTCTCAACAGGTGGCAGCGGTAGGTAGCACACAGTGCATTTCTCATACAGTCTTCTAGGCACAGTAGCTGAAAGTGTGATGGCGCAACGGTTGTATGTTTCTACCTCTGATCGGGTCTGAAGCGGGCATCTGTGGGTGGTAGCAGGTCTTGCATCTCAGGGCAAAGCTCATTGAGCTCAATGGCAAACCTGGTAAAGCCATAATACAGCTCGTAGTCTGTGGGCATGGAGCCTGAGGAAGGAACACATGACATCACACGGGTCAAGAATCAGTTCAAAGTTCTTTTTTTTCTCTTCTTTTTTTTTTTTTTTTTGAAATGCAGACAATTATATTGATGGAAGCAACAATCTATCTGCAATATTAAAGCTGATCCCCTAAAATAAAATACTAACGAGTTCAAAGTTTTTATTTTCCATTGGTGTGGATTATTGACACCAGTGTCAACACTTTCTTTGTCCCCGTATTATAATCTCATGTACTAGTATTTTATGGTTTAATCTAATGCCGTTGTCTGCTTAACGATTGCGGATATCCAATTCAAAGCATCCTGCTTAGCAACAGTATGATTGACGTAGTTACTTTCGTCAACAGTAACTATGACGAAAAATACTCGTCAACTACCTATTTTTCCTGACTGAAACTATGACGAGACACCCTGGGAGAAAAAACCCCGATAACTATTACAAATTACTTTTCATTTTAGTTGCCGAAAACATGACGAGACGAGAATTCCACGTGAGACTAATGGACATTTCATTTGACATGTATCTCCTCTTCATCTGTTTTCTCTTAATGCATAAATGCTTGACAAATATTTCATGCAATCCTCTCAGCTGCATGGTCTGATAGAGCTGTTCTCCCACACAGCTTTTTTTTTGTCCATCTTTTGAACTGATGTGAAGCCAGGACATCTCCTTTTAAAAAAAAAAAGAAAACCTTTATTTATACAGGTTTTTCTCATTGAGATAACATCTCTTTTTCAAGAGAGACCTGGTCTAACCTCAACTAGAAACAATCTTTCTTTACTTTCATGTAGGCTTTTTTTTGCTTTGATTAGGGACAGATTGAAATTTACTGGGGAGTGGGAGGGGCTGGTCCAACTCAAGGTGTCATAAAAAAATGCCCCCCCCCCCCCCCCCCCAACATAAAAAAATATTTTTACACGACCCTCCTCTTAGCCAATCAAATACATGGAACACCCTCCTCTTAGCCAATCAAATACATGGAACACCCTCCTCTTAGCCAATCAAATATATGGAACACCCTCCCCCTCATTGAATTAACTCAAAATAATGTTTAACAACAGAAATAACAATAACAGTAGCGACCTTATGTTTCTAAATGTGGATATCGACTTTGCCTCTTCAGCTTTTGTGGCACAGTCGATGCCACGCAGGGCTACAGACCAGAAGGGGGAGGTTTCACCGACCATCACAGACGAGCTCACTCTCCCTGCCTGTTTCATTACACTACGAACAGAGTCAGCTGCAGACAATAATCAGCTAGGAAGAAATCACATTTTCAATATTTTGATGCCATATTTATTAAAATATATGCAACACTTTTATCACCGACAGGTTTCTGTGCCAATGCACCACACAACCAATAAACAATAGTGACTTTGGGCACTCCCAATATCTCTGGTTTGTGTTTTCAACACCACAATAAATACGTAGACTATGTCAATCTCAACAAACAGAAAATGTATTCTGCGTGTCATTTAAAATGCTTGTTGTTTTGTAATAGATGTCTCTTTCCATTCATCAAATGTCCGCTGCATAGTTTGGATTGATTGATTTAAACCATTTTATTTGTCAGTGAAAAACCATACATATACATACTTTTCAAAAGTTTGGGGTCACTTAGAAATGTCCTTGTTTTTAAAAAAAAAATATATATATATTTTTGTCCATTAAAATAACATCAAATTGATCAGAAATACAGTGTAGACATTGTTCATGTTGTAAATGACTATTGTAGCTGGAAACGGCTGATTGTTAATGGAATATCTACATAGGCGTACAGAGGCCCATTGTCAGCAACCATCACTCCTCTGTTCCAATGGCATGTTGTGTAGCTAATCTTAAACATTTTAAAAGGCTAATTGATCATTAGAAAACCCTTTTGCAATTATATTAGCACAGCTGAAAACTGTTGTTCTGATTAAAGAAGCAATAAAACGGGCCTTTGAACTAGTTGAGTATCTGGAACATCAGTTTTTGTGGGTTCGATTACAGGCTCAAAATGGCCAGGAATAAAGACCTTTCTTCTGAAACTCGTCAGTCTATTCTTGTTCTGAGAAATGAAGGCTACTCCATGCGAGAAATTGCCGAGAAACTGAAGATCTCATACAATACTGCATACTACTCCTTTCACAGAACAGCGCAAACTGGCTCTAACCAGAATAGAAAGAGGAGTGGGAGGCCCCGGTGCACAACTGAGCAAGAGGACAAGTACATTAGAGTGTCTAGTTTGAGATATAGACGCCTCACAAGTCCTCATCAAGTTGCTGTTGCTTTTGTCCTACGGGAAAAACAAATGCTATTTGTTGAATATAAGGAGTACAGTAATAGATTTTGAAAAGCTGAAATTCTCCCCTTTTCAAGGAAACCACTTTTATTTACCCTCCTTGACAGTTATGACAGGGAGAAAAATCAGCTGTAAATTGCTTAACCTGTAGCCAAGGCTTTGTAGCCTATATGGTTAATTATTATTATTATTATTTTTTTTTAACCTTTATTTAACTAGGCAAGTCAGTTAAGAACAAATTCTTATTTTCAATGACGGCCTGGTAACAGTGGGTTAACTGCCTGTTCAGGGGTAGAACGACAGATTTGTACCTTGTCAGCTCGGGGGTTTGAACTTGCAACCTTCCGGTTACTAGTCCAATGCTCTAACCACTAGGCTACGCTGCCGCCTCTACACTCTAACCACTAGGCTACGCTGCCGCCTCTACACTCTAACCACTAGGCTACGCTGCCGCATTGGTTCCAATCTGCCACAATATCAACGTTTCCAGCTAAGGTATTCATGGGGATAGTAGGTCTAGTTGGACAAGGCTATCTGAATGTGCACAAGATGGAAGTTAGAGGTAGCCTAAATATTCATTATTTAATAGAAGAAAAAACTATTATGTGGCTAAAATGTCTGTGACTAAAACTACACTAAAATAGTTTTAGTCGACTGATAATAACTAAAACTAACGAAGGATGAAATGACTAAAATGTGACTAAGACTAAAAGGTATTTTAAAATAAAAATCTAAAATAGCTGCCAAAATTCACACTGGTAGTTACCTGGCCTCCAGATGCATCTGGCAGAGGGCGGGACTCCACAGTAAAGGCCCTCGTGCCATTTTCCGAACAGCCGACGCACCACCTTCCCCTCTTGGTCCATCACAAACCCTTGAACCTCATTCACATTAGAACTCCAGTAATTTCCCTACAAGCAAAATGAGACAACAGTAACATTGCGATCATAAGATACATAACATCCATCATCCACTAGCAAGGAAACAATATAGACAATAATAAAAATGTCCAAATTGTAGTCAGCCAAGATATGTGATACATGCTCCAACAGGGATGGCTATTTCTCAGCACATAATTGTCTTTGGACTTCATAGTGATTTTATGGGACTTATTCCACAGCCGAGTTCACCGTCAAGAAAATTGCAATGGAGGTCCCTGAAAGCCTTGTTAACATGAACCATTCTCTCTTTAACACCTCCCTTCGCATGCATTGGTAGTGTTGCTAGAGACACCTTCCAGAAGAAGACCTCAGAAACCCAGGTCTCCCTTTGCATGCATGCATTGGTAGTGTTGCTAGAGACACCTTCCAGAAGAAGACCTCAGAAACCCAGGTCTCCCTTTGCATGCATGCATTGGTAGTGTTGCTAGAGACACCTTCCAGAAGAAGACCTCAGAAACCCAGGTCTCCCTTTGCATGCATGCATTGGTAGTGTTACTAGAGACACCTTCCAGAAGAAGACCTCAGAAACCCAGGTGAGCTTTATCTGGTTGTGTTTAACAGGAACCACATAAGCGCAACTGAGGTGCCTAATGAATAATAATGACGAATTTGTGTCTAATGATGTCTTACCTTGACGAAGGTCAGTTTGCAGATACAGGCGCTGCTTTTGGTGTTTCTAACGGTGATCTCTCCGTAGTGTTCGATCCACCTTCTCCCGCTTAGGATGTTGTGCACGCAGGTGGTGACCTTGTTCCATTCATAGTGGTCCCCAAAGCTGAACGACATAACAGCAGCAGTCAGGATATCTACAGTAATCACGTGACAGTTATGAAGTCTGTCTGTGTCTTTAAGATGATAACCTGGCCACATAATCACACAGAGTGTTAGAAGTCTCACAAGCTAAATAGCAGGGCCTGTGGAATCTCATTTTCTGAGGCACAGACACTTGCGATGTACTATAATCTATGTGCTTATTCAGCAACCTTCACACATCCCTTCCCGCTCTTCTGTCTAAGTGATTCATTTCCCAAACCCTGTCAAGGGGCACTTTAATAGGACGTACAGTAGCTCTGTAAAGCTTCCAGGGACCCAGAGTGGAGTGATGACTGTGGCAGGGGAAGGCTAGCAGGGACCTGAAGGCTTCAAGAAGGTAAGGCCACTGTTATGGATGTACCTCCTATAGTAAGTGACAGTGGGGATATGTCTTGAGGATGTCAGACTGTGTGTGTGTGTGTGTGTGTGTGTGCAGTGTGTGTGTGTGTGTGTGTGTGTGTGCAGTGTGTGTGGGTGTGTGTGTGTGCGGGTGTGTGTGGATTACCTTGGAAGGATAACATTAACGGTGCCAATTGGAAGGATTTCCATTGATTTCCCCCAGAATTTGTTTTTCCATCTGACGTCTGAGAAGAAGATCGGCAGAATTAACCATCAATGTACCATCTTGATGCAAAATGAAAAACCATGACCTCATTGAGGAAGTGCGCGTGTGACCCTGTAATTCAACAGGTAACGTACCTTGCAAGAAGGTGAACTTGTTGGAATCAGCGTGACAAGCTGATATGGGTGGATGGTGGCTCACCTTCAAGAGATAATCAAACGTCATAACATCAGTGACAATACTGACAGATTATTGCCTCTTAGAGGAATTCATTTTAGGTCCAGATACAAAAGCAGCCACTTCATTCTAGAACCATTCTTAAACGTGTTGTGAGAAGAAGAGGGTGAGTCATTATATCGTGACTATCATGCGGACTGGGCAACCAGTAACAGCTAACGCCAGCACTGAGGCTAAGTGCAAACCAGGTTCAGTCAAGGCCAGTCATTCAGGTTCTCAGTCGAGCCAGTCATTCAGGTTCTCAGTCGAGCCAGTCATTCAGGTTCAGTCAGTCAGTCAGGTTCAGTCAGGCCAGTCAGGTTCAGTCAGGCCAGTCAGTCAGGCCACAGGTTCAGCCAGTCAGGTTCAGTCAGGTCAGTCAATCAGGTTCAGTCAGGTCAGTCAGTCAGGTTCAGTCAGGCCAGTCAGTCAGGTCAGTCAGTCAGGTTCAGTCAGGCCAGTCAGTCAGGTTCAGTCAGTCAGGTTCAGTCAGGCCAGTCAGTCAGTCAGGCCAGTCAGTCAGGCCAGTCAGTCAGACCAAGGGAACAATGGTACCAAGGGAACAATGGTACCAAGGAAACAATGGTACCAAGGGAACAATGGTACCAAGGAAACAATGGTACATTGTGGGAGGCAACCAGTCTGTCTATAGAGACTACATTTGACCCTGTTTTTTTTGTTTATGGACATTTACAGTATTTATTCATTTGTAGACAACGTATACACCATATGGGGGGGTTAAAGGTATTGGTAAATACGCCAGAGCCTGTATTCATAGGAGTAGCTGATCTAGGATCAGGTATCACCCTGTCCATTCATTATAATCTAAAAATGCAGTACTGTGGGAACCTACCTGCTCAGCGATAAAACACATGCCCTTGTCCTCACGGATACATTCATACGTCTCTCCCAGTAAAGGGTTGAATGGCTTGCTTCCCGCTCTGTAGTACGTGGAGGAGTATCCTGAAATGACGAACGCTGCCATAATGGCCTGTAGCAGAGAAACGGCAACACGATCAAATTATTATTTTTTAAAATACACAAACTACATAAAACATATGTAACAGTATAAATTTAGACCGTCCCCTCGCCCATACCCGGGCACGAACCAGGGACCCTCTGCACACATCAACAACTGACACCCTCGAAGCATCGTTACCCATCACTCCACAAAAGCCACGGCCCTTGCAGAGCAAGGGGAACTACTACTTCAAGGTCTCTGAGCAAGTGACATCACAGATTGAAACACTATTTAGCGCGCACCACCGCTAAGCTAGCGTTTCACATCCGTAACACATACACAATGTCTTCAATGCCGTACGTTAATATGGCTGCTGTCGTTACACTGAAACACAAATTCTCCTTTTCTGAAAGTTATGCATGAATCATTTGTGCATCAAATAATGCATGGTACCATTAAGTAACAGCAGTTAAACCCCTGGAACATCCTGGTTTACAACAGCCCAGTAATGAAATGTCATAGTCTTTTATCTAACAAGTCCAACATGTTTGTATTCACACACCGTCCTGTTATGATAACTAAGTCAGTGGAAGGACAGATGTGAGATTGAACAAGGTCGACAGCTGCATCAGAGCATGATATTTCTGGCCTTTGTCTCTGGAAGCCTTCAGAATGTTTACTTTGGGCTTGTCCCTGTCAACGCCACAGCAGCGCACACAGATATAGACAAACTAACATGTCTGTCAGTACCAGTGACTGGATCACGCTGTATGGGTTAGTGGTGGGAGACACTGGGTTACGCTGTATGGGTTAGTGGTGGGAGACACTGGGTTACGCTGTATGGGTTAGTGGTGGGAGACACTGGATCACGCTGTATGGGTTAGTGGTGGGAGACACTGGGTTACGCTGTATGGGTTAGTGGTGGGAGACACTGGGTCACGCTGTATGGGTCAGTGATGGGAGACCCTGGGTCACGCTGTATGGGTTAGTGGTGGGAGACACTGGATCACGCTGTATGGGTTAGTGGTGGGAGACACTGGGTTACGCTGTATGGGTTAGTGGTGGGAGACACTGGGTCACGCTGTATGGGTTAGTGGTAGGAGACACTGGGTCACGCTGTATGGGTTAGTGGTGGGAGACACTGGGTCACGCTGTATGGGTTAGTGGTGGGAGACACTGGGTTACGCTGTATGGGTTAGTGGTGGGAGACACTGGGTCACGCTGTATGGGTTAGTGGTAGGAGACACTGGGTCACGCTGTATGGGTTAGTGGTGGGAGACACTGGGTCACGCTGTATGGGTTAGTGGTAGGAGACACTGGGTCACGCTGTATGGGTTAGTGGTGGGAGACACTGGGTCACGCTGTATGGGTTAGTGGTGGGAGACACTGGGTTACGCTGTATGGGTTAGTGGTGGGAGACACTGGGTCACGCTGTATGGGTTAGTGGTGGGAGACACTGGGTCACGCTGTATGGGTTAGTGGTGGGAGACACTGGGTCACGCTGTATGGGTTAGTGGTGGGAGACACTGGGTCACGCTGTATGGGTTAGTGGTGGGAGACACTGGGTCACGCTGTATGGGTTAGTGGTGGGAGACACTGGGTCACGCTGTATGGGTTAGTGGTGGGAGACACTGGGTCACGCTGTATGGGTTAGTGGTGGGAGACACTGGGTCACGCTGTATGGGTTAGTGGTGGGAGACACTGGGTCACGCTGTATGGGTTAGTGGTGGGAGACACTGGATCACGCTGTATGGGTTAGTGGTGGGAGACACTGGATCACGCTGTATGGGTCAGTGGTGGGAGACACTGGGTCACGCTGTATGGGTCAGTGGTGGGAGACACTGGGTCACGCTGTATGGGTTAGTGGTGGGAGACACTGGGTCACGCTGTATGGGTTAGTGGTGGGAGACACTGGGTCACGCTGTATGGGTTAGTGGTGGGAGACACTGGGTCACGCTGTATGGGTTAGTGGTGGGAGACACTGGGTCACGCTGTATGGGTTAGTGGTGGGAGACACTGGGTCACGCTGTATGGGTTAGTGGTGGGAGACACTGGGTCACGCTGTATGGGTTAGTGGTGGGAGACACTGGGTCACGCTGTATGGGTTAGTGGTGGGAGACACTGGGTCACGCTGTATGGGTTAGTGGTGGGAGACACTGGGTCACGCTGTATGGGTTAGTGGTGGGAGACACTGGGTCACGCTGTATGGGTTAGTGATGGGAGACACTGGGTCACGCTGTATGGGTTAGTGATGGGAGACACTGGGTCACGCTGTATGGGTTAGTGATGGGAGACACTGGGTCACGCTGTATGGGTCAGTGATGGGAGACACTGGGTCACGCTGTATGGGTTAGTGGTGGGAGACACTGGGTCACGCTGTATGGGTCAGTGATGGGAGACACTGGGTCACGCTGTATGGGTCAGTGATGGGAGACACTGGGTCACGCTGTATGGGTCAGTGATGGGAGACACTGGGTCACGCTGTATGGGTCAGTGATGGGAGACACTGGGTCACGCTGTATGGGTTAGTGGTAGGAGACACTGGGTCACGCTGTATGGGTTAGTGGCGGGAGACACTGGGTCACGCTGTATGGGTTAGTGGTGGGAGACACTGGGTCACGCTGTATGGGTTAGTGGTGGGAGACACTGGGTCACGCTGTATGGGTTAGTGGTGGGAGACACTGGGTCACGCTGTATGGGTTAGTGGTGGGAGACACTGGGTCACGCTGTATGGGTTAGTGGTGGGAGACACTGGGTCACGCTGTATGGGTTAGTGGTGGGAGACACTGGGTCACGCTGTATGGGTTAGTGGTGGGAGACACTGGATCACGCTGTATGGGTTAGTGGTGGGAGACACTGGGTCACGCTGTATGGGTTAGTGGTGGGAGACACTGGGTCACGCTGTATGGGTTAGTGATGGGAGACACTGGGTCACGCTGTATGGGTCAGTGGTGGGAGACACTGGGTCACGCTGTATGGGTCAGTGGTGGGAGACACTGGGTCACGCTGTATGGGTTAGTGGTGGGAGACACTGGGTCACGCTGTATGGGTTAGTGGTGGGAGACACTGGGTCACGCTGTATGGGTTAGTGGTGGGAGACACTGGGTCACGCTGTATGGGTTAGTGGTGGGAGACACTGGGTCACGCTGTATGGGTTAGTGGTGGGAGACACTGGGTCACGCTGTATGGGTTAGTGGTGGGAGACACTGGGTCACGCTGTATGGGTTAGTGGTGGGAGACACTGGGTCACGCTGTATGGGTTAGTGGTGGGAGACACTGGGTCACGCAGTATGGGTCAGTGGTGGGAGACACTGGGTCACGCTGTATGGGTTAGTGGTGGGAGACACTGGGTCACGCTGTATGGGTCAGTGATGGGAGACACTGGGTCACGCTGTATGGGTTAGTGATGGGAGACACTGGGTCACGCTGTATGGGTCAGTGGTGGGAGACACTGGGTCACGCTGTATGGGTCAGTGATGGGAAACACTGGGTCACGCTGTATGGGTCAGTGATGGGAGACACTGGGTCACGCTGTATGGGTTAGTGATGGTAATGTCTATGGTTGCTAATGCATCCTAATATAAAGAGGTTTCACATCATCTGATGAGTCTCTGTGGTATGTTTCCTCTGTGTTAGCTGGTTGACTGGGTCACATCATCACTAAGAGTTACAGTAATGTGCCATTTTGTCATAGCTTGTGGTGGTAGAGAATGCAGAGTTATACTGGTGGCCTTTTCAGAACTGTAACCATGAAGCTTTATACGACTCAGAGGGGTGAGTCTTTGGGCCGTACCATGAGTTCATACTCAGAGGGGTGAGTCTTTGGGCCGTACCATGAGTTCATACTCAGAGGGGTGAGTCTTTGGGCCGTGCCATGAGTTCATACTCAGAGGGGTGAGTCTTTGGGCCATACCATGAGTTCATACTCAGAGGGGTGAGTGTTTGGGCCATACCATGCGTTCATACTTAGAAGGGTGAGTGTTTGGGCCATACCATGAGTTCATACTCAGAGGGGTGAGTGTTTGGGCCATACCATGCGTTCATACTTAGAAGGGTGAGTGTTTGGGCCGTACCATGCGTTCATAAGGGTCCTCCGTATCGGCAGCCCTGTCTAGTAGCTCAGTGTACTCCAGCTCTTCACACATGTGCTGAAGGGTGTTGAGGGGCTCGTTGAGCTCCACGGGCATGGACACCTTGGACAGGTCCTTCCCTATGTTGTTCCTCAGGATGTTCCACAGGTTGATGTTGCTGCAGTCTGGCGAGGGGGCGGGGAGACACGGGCGACGCCCGTTACGGAAGGCACTTCCAGCCAGGTCTCCGTTCGGCACTGAAACCAGAAGAAAGTACAGTACTGTCACGGACCATCATCGGGACTGACGACTGTCTGAACTACAAGGCCTCGTCAAACCCTAATCCTTGCCTCTCATCGTAGCCACAGGTAGTTCACGACTGACGACTGTCTGAACTACAAGGCCTCGTCAAACCCGTATCCTTGCCTCTCATCGTAGCCACAGGTAGTTCACGACTGACGACTGTCTGAACTACAAGGCCTCGTCAAACCCGTATCCTGGCCTCAGCCACAGGTAGTTCACGACTGACGACTGTCTGAACTACAAGGCCTCGTCAAACCCTAATCCTTGCCTCTCATCGTAGCCAGCTGTCTGAACAGGTATCCTTGTTAGCCACAGGTAGTTCACGACTGACGACTGTCTGAACTACAAGGCCTCGTCAAACCCGTAATCCTTGCCTCTCATCGTAGCCACAGGTAGTTCACGACTGACGACTGTCTGAACTACAAGGCCTCGTCAAACCCGTATCCTTGCCTCTCATCGTAGCCACAGGTAGTTCACGACTGACGACTGTCTGAACTACAAGGCCTCGTCAAACCCGTATCCTGGCCTCTCATCGTAGCCACAGGTAGTTCACGACTGACGACTGTCTGAACTACAAGGCCTCGTCAAACCCGTATCCTGGCCTCTCATCGTAGCCACAGGTAGTTCACGACACGACTGACAAGGCTGTCAAAGAATCCCTGCCTCTCATCGTAGCCAAGGTAGTTCACGACTGACGACTGTCTGAACTACAAGGCCTCGTCAAAATCCTGGCCTCTCATCGTAGCCACAGGTAGTTCACGACTGACGACTGTCTGAACTACAAGGCCTCGTCAAACCCGTATCCTGCCTCTCATCGTAGCCACAGGTAGTTCACGACTGACGACTGTCTGAACTACAAGGCCTCGTCAAACCCTAATCCTGCCTCTCATCGTAGCCACAGGTAGTTCGACTGACGACTGACTGAACTACAAGGCCTCGTCAAACCCTAATCCCTGCCTCTCATCGTAGCCACAGGTAGTTCACGACTGACGACTGTCTGAACTACAAGGCCTCCGTCAAATAGCCCAGGTAGTTATCCTGAACTGCCTCTCATGCCTCTCAAGCCACAGGTAGTTCACGACTGACGACTGTCTGAACTACAAGGCCTCGTCAAACCCGTATCCTGGCCTCTCATCGTAGCCACAGGTAGTTCACGACTGACGACTGTCTGAACTACAAGGCCTCGTCAAACCCTAATCCTGGCCTCTCATCGTAGCCACAGGTAGTTCACGACTGACGACTGTCTGAACTACAAGGCCTCGTCAAACCCTAATCCTTGCCTCTCATCGTAGCCACAGGTAGTTCACGACTGACGACTGTCTGAACTACAAGGCCTCGTCAAACCCTAATCCTTGCCTCTCATCGTAGCCACAGGTAGTTCACGACTGATGACTGTCTGAACCCAAGGCCTCGTCAAACCCGTATCCTGGCCTCTCATCGTAGCCACAGGTAGTTCACGACTGACGACTGTCTGAACTACAAGGCCTCGTCAAACCCTAATCCTGCCTCTCATCGTAGCCACAGGTAGTTCACGACTGACGACTGTCTGAACTACAAGGCCTCGTCAAACCCGTATCTTTGCCTCTCATCGTAGCCACAGGTAGTTCACGACTGACGACTGTCTGAACTACAAGGCCTCGTCAAACCCGTATCCTTGCCTCTCATCGTAGCCACAGGTAGTTCAAGACTGACTGAACTACAAGGCCTCGTCAAACCCTAATCCTTGCCTCTCATCGTAGCCACAGGTAGTTCACGACTGACGACTGTCTGAACTACAAGGCCTCGTCAAATCCGTATCCTTGCCTCTCATCGTAGCCACAGGTAGTTCACGACTGACGACTGTCTGAACTACAAGGCCTCGTCAAACCCGTATCCTTGCCTCTCATCGTAGCCACAGGTAGTTCACGACTGATGACTGTCAGAACTACAAGGCTTCGTCAAACCCTAATCCTGGCCTCTCATCGTAGCCACAGGTAGTTCACGACTGACGGCTGTCAGAACTACAAGGCTTCGTCAAACCCTAATCCTGGCCTCTCATCGTAGCCACAGGTAGTTCACGACTGACGACTGTCTGAACTACAAGGCCTCGTCAAACCCGTATCCTTGCCTCTCATCGTAGCCACAGGTAGTTCACGACTGACTGAACTACAAGGCCTCGTCAAACCCTAATCCCTGCCTCTCATCGTAGCCACAGGTAGTTCACGACTGACGACTGTCTGAACTACAAGGCCTCGTCAAACCCGTATCCTTGCCTCTCATCGTAGCCACAGGTAGTTCCGACTGACCACTGTCTGAACTACAAGGCCTCGTCAAACCCTAATCCCTGCCTCTCATCGTAGCCACAGGTAGTTCACGACTGACGACTGTCTGAACTACAAGGCCTCGTCAAATCCGTATCCTTGCCTCTCATCGAAGCCACAGGTAGTTCACGACTGACGACTGTCTGAACTACAAGGCCTCGTCAAACCGTATCCTTGCCTCTCATCGCAGCCACAGGTAGTTCACGACTGACGACTGTCTGAACTACAAGGCCTCGTCAAACCCTAATCCTGGCCTCTCATCGTAGCCACAGGTAGTTCACGACTGACGACTGTCTGAACTACAAGGCCTCGTCAAACCCTAATCCTGGCCTCTCATCGTAGCCACAGGTAGTTCACGACTGACGACTGTCTGAACTACAAGGCCTCGTCAAACCGTATCCTTGCCTCTCATCGTAGCCACAGGTAGTTCACGACTGACGACTGTCTGAACTACAAGGCCTCGTCAAACCCGTATCCTTGCCTCTCATCGTAGCCACAGGTAGTTCACGACTGACGACTGTCTGAACTACAAGGCCTCGTCAAACCCGTATCCTTGCCTCTCATCGTAGCCACAGGTAGTTCACGACTGACGACTGTCTGAACTACAAGGCCTCGTCAAACCCGTATCCTTGCCTCTCATCGTAGCCACAGGTAGTTCACGACTGACGACTGTCTGAACTACAAGGCCTCGTCAAATCCGTATCCTTGCCTCTCATCGCAGCCACAGGTAGTTCACGACTGACGACTGTCTGAACTACAAGGCCTCGTCAAACCCGTATCCTGGCCTCTCATCGTAGCCACAGGTAGTTCACGACTGACGACTGTCTGAACTACAAGGCCTCGTCAAACCCTAATCCTGGCCTCTCATCGTAGCCACAGGTAGTTCACGACTGACGACTGTCTGAACTACAAGGCCTCGTCAAACCCTAATCCTTGCCTCTCATCGTAGCCACAGGTAGTTCACGACTGACGACTGTCTGAACTACAAGGCCTCGTCAAACCCGTATCCTGGCCTCTCATCGTAGCCACAGGTAGTTCACGACTGACGACTGTCTGAACTACAAGGCCTCGCCAAACCCGTATCCTTGCCTCTCATCGTAGCCACAGGTAGTTCACGACTGACGACTGTCTGAACTACAAGGCCTCGTCAAACCCTATCCTGGCCTCTCATCGTAGCCACAGGTAGTTCACGACTGACGACTGTCTGAACTACAAGGCCTCGTCAAACCCGTATCCTTGCCTCTCATCGTAGCCACAGGTAGTTCACGACTGACGACTGTCTGAACTACAAGGCCTCGTCAAACCCGTATCCTTGCCTCTCATCGTAGCCACAGGTAGTTCACGACTGACGACTGTCTGAACTACAAGGCCTCGTCAAACCCGTATCCTTGCCTCTCATCGTAGCCACAGGTAGTTCACGACTGACGACTGTCTGAACTACAAGGCCTCGTCAAACCCGTATCCTTGCCTCTCATCGTAGCCACAGGTAGTTCACGACTGACGACTGTCTGAACTACAAGGCCTCGTCAAACCCTAATCCTTGCCTCTCATCGTAGCCACAGGTAGTTCACGACTGACGACTGTCTGAACTACAAGGCCTCGTCAAACCCGTATCCTTGCCTCTCATCGTAGCCACAGGTAGTTCACGACTGACGACTGTCTGAACTACAAGGCCTCGTCAAACCCGTATCCTGGCCTCTCATCGTAGCCACAGGTAGTTCACGACTGACGACTGTCTGAACTACAAGGCCTCGTCAAACCCTAATCCTGCCTCTCATCGTAGCCACAGGTAGTTCACGACTGACGACTGTCTGAACTACAAGGCCTCGTCAAACCCTAATCCTTGCCTCTCATCGTAGCCACAGGTAGTTCACGACTGACGACTGTCTGAACTACAAGGCCTCGTCAAACCCGTATCCTGGCCTCTCATCGTAGCCACAGGTAGTTCACGACTGACGACTGTCTGAACTACAAGGCCTCGTCAAACCCGTATCCTTGCCTCTCATCGTAGCCACAGGTAGTTCACGACTGACGACTGTCTGAACTACAAGGCCTCGTCAAACCCGTATCCTTGCCTCTCATCGTAGCCACAGGTAGTTCACGACTGACGACTGTCTGAACTACAAGGCCTCGTCAAACCCGTATCCTTGCCTCTCATCGTAGCCACAGGTAGTTCACGACTGACGACTGTCTGAACTACAAGGCCTCGTCAAACCCGTATCCTTGCCTCTCATCGTAGCCACAGGTAGTTCACGACTGACGACTGTCTGAACTACAAGGCCTCGTCAAACCCGTATCCTTGCCTCTCATCGTAGCCACAGGTAGTTCACGACTGACTGAACTACAAGGCCTCGTCAAACCCTAATCCTTGCCTCTCATCGTAGCCACAGGTAGTTCACGACTGACGACTGTCTGAACTACAAGGCCTCGTCAAACCCGTATCCTTGCCTCTCATCGTAGCCACAGGTAGTTCACGACTGACGACTGTCTGAACTACAAGGCCTCGTCAAACCCGTATCCTGGCCTCTCATCGTAGCCACAGGTAGTTCACGACTGACGACTGTCTGAACTACAAGGCCTCGTCAAACCCTAATCCTGGCCTCTCATCGTAGCCACAGGTAGTTCACGACTGACGACTGTCTGAACTACAAGGCCTCGTCAAACCCTAATCCTTGCCTCTCATCGTAGCCACAGGTAGTTCACGACTGACGACTGTCTGAACTACAAGGCCTCGTCAAACCCGTATCCTGGCCTCTCATCGTAGCCACAGGTAGTTCACGACTGACGACTGTCTGAACTACAAGGCCTCTCAAACCCGTATCCTTGCCTCTCATCGTAGCCACAGGTAGTTCACGACTGACGACTGTCTGAACTACAAGGCCTCGTCAAACCCGTATCCTTGCCTCTCATCGTAGCCACAGGTAGTTCACGACTGACGACTGTCTGAACTACAAGGCCTCGTCAAACCCGTATCCTGGCCTCTCATCGTAGCCACAGGTAGTTCACGACTGACGACTGTCTGAACTACAAGGCCTCGTCAAACCCGTATCCTTGCCTCTCATCGTAGCCACAGGTAGTTCACGACTGACGACTGTCTGAACTACAAGGCCTCGTCAAACCCGTATCCTTGCCTCTCATCGTAGCCACAGGTAGTTCACGACTGACTGTCTGAACTACAAGGCCTCGTCAAACCCGTATCCTTGCCTCTCATCGTAGCCACAGGTAGTTCACGACTGACTGAACTACAAGGCCTCGTCAAACCCTAATCCTTGCCTCTCATCGTAGCCACAGGTAGTTCACGACTGACGACTGTCTGAACTACAAGGCCTCGTCAAATCCGTATCCTTGCCTCTCATCGTAGCCACAGGTAGTTCACGACTGACGACTGTCTGAACTACAAGGCCTCGTCAAACCCGTATCCTGGCCTCTCATCATAGCCACAGGTAGTTCACGACTGACGACTGTCTGAACTACAAGGCCTCGTCAAACCCTAATCCTGGCCTCTCATCGTAGCCACAGGTAGTTCACGACTGACGACTGTCTGAACTACAAGGCCTCGTCAAACCCTAATCCTTGCCTCTCATCGTAGCCACAGGTAGTTCACGACTGACGACTGTCTGAACTACAAGGCCTCGTCAAACCCTAATCCTGGCCTCTCATCGTAGCCACAGGTAGTTCACGACTGACGACTGTCTGAACTACAAGGCCTCGTCAAACCCTAATCCTTGCCTCTCATCGTAGCCACAGGTAGTTCACGACTGACGACTGTCTGAACTACAAGGCCTCGTCAAACCCGTATCCTGGCCTCTCATCGTAGCCACAGGTAGTTCACGACTGACGACTGTCTGAACTACAAGGCCTCGCCAAACCCGTATCCTTGCCTCTCATCGTAGCCACAGGTAGTTCACGACTGACGACTGTCTGAACTACAAGGCCTCGTCAAACCCGTATCCTTGCCTCTCATCGTAGCCACAGGTAGTTCACGACTGACGACTGTCTGAACTACAAGGCCTCGTCAAACCCGTATCCTTGCCTCTCATCGTAGCCACAGGTAGTTCACGACTGACTGAACTACAAGGCCTCGTCAAACCCTAATCCCTGCCTCTCATCGTAGCCACAGGTAGTTCACGACTGACGACTGTCTGAACTACAAGGCCTCGTCAAACCCGTATCCTTGCCTCTCAAGCCACAGGTAGTTCACGACTGACTGAACTACAAGGCCTCGTCAAACCCTAATCCTTGCCTCTCATCGTAGCCACAGGTAGTTCACGACTGACGACTGTCTGAACTACAAGGCCTCGTCAAACCCGTATCCTGGCCTCTCATCGTAGCCACAGGTAGTTCACGACTGACGACTGTCTGAACTACAAGGCCTCGTCAAACCCTAATCCTGGCCTCTCATCGTAGCCACAGGTAGTTCACGACTGACGACTGTCTGAACTACAAGGCCTCGTCAAACCCTAATCCTTGCCTCTCATCGTAGCCACAGGTAGTTCACGACTGACGACTGTCTGAACTACAAGGCCTCGTCAAACCCGTATCCTGGCCTCTCATCGTAGCCACAGGTAGTTCACGACTGACGACTGTCTGAACTACAAGGCCTCGCACAACCCGTATCCTTGCCTCTCATCGTAGCCACAGGTAGTTCACGACTGACGACTGTCTGAACTACAAGGCCTCGTCAAACCCGTATCCTGGCCTCTCATCGTAGCCACAGGTAGTTCACGACTGACGACTGTCTGAACTACAAGGCCTCGTCAAACCCGTATCCTTGCCTCTCATCGTAGCCACAGGTAGTTCACCACTGACGACTGTCTGAACTACAAGGCCTCGTCAAACCCGTATCCTTGCCTCTCATCGTAGCCACAGGTAGTTCACGACTGACGACTGTCTGAACTACAAGGCCTCGTCATAACCCGTATCCTTGCCTCTCATCGTAGACACAGGTAGTTCACGACTGACTGAACTACAAGGCCTCGTCAAACCCTAATCCTTGCCTCTCATCGTAGCCACAGGTAGTTCACGACTGACGACTGTCTGAACTACAAGGCCTCGTCAAACCCTAATCCTGGCCTCTCATCGTAGCCACAGGTAGTTCACGACTGACGACTGTCTGAACTACAAGGCCTCGTCAAACCCTAATCCTTGCCTCTCATCGTAGCCACAGGTAGTTCACGACTGACGACTGTCTGAACTACAAGGCCTCGTCAAACCCTAATCCTGGCCTCTCATCGTAGCCACAGGTAGTTCACGACTGACGACTGTCTGAACTACAAGGCCTCGTCAAACCCTAATCCTTGCCTCTCATCGTAGCCACAGGTAGTTCACGACTGACGACTGTCTGAACTACAAGGCCTCGTCAAACCCGTATCCTGGCCTCTCATCGTAGCCACAGGTAGTTCACGACTGACGACTGTCTGAACTACAAGGCCTCGTCAAACCCGTATCCTTGCCTCTCATCGTAGCCACAGGTAGTTCACGACTGACGACTGTCTGAACTACAAGGCCTCGTCAAACCCGTATCCTTGCCTCTCATCGTAGCCACAGGTAGTTCACGACTGACGACTGTCTAAACTACAAGGCCTCGTCAAACCCGTATCCTGGCCTCTCATCGTAGCCACAGGTAGTTCACGACTGACGACTGTCTGAACTACAAGGCCTCGTCAAACCCTAATCCTGGCCTCTCATCGTAGCCACAGGTAGTTCACGACTGACGACTGTCTGAACTACAAGGCCTCGTCAAACCCGTATCCTTGCCTCTCATCGTAGCCACAGGTAGTTCACCACTGACGACTGTCTGAACTACAAGGCCTCGTCAAACCCGTATCCTTGCCTCTCATCGTAGCCACAGGTAGTTCACGACTGACGACTGTCTGAACTACAAGGCCTCGTCAAACCCGTATCCTTGCCTCTCATCGTAGCCACAGGTAGTTCACGACTGACTGAACTACAAGGCCTCGTCAAACCCTAATCCTTGCCTCTCATCGTAGCCACAGGTAGTTCACGACTGACGACTGTCTGAACTACAAGGCCTCGTCAAACCCGTATCCTTGCCTCTCATCGTAGCCACAGGTAGTTCACCACTGACGACTGTCTGAACTACAAGGCCTCGTCAAATCCGTATCCTTGCCTCTCATCGTAGCCACAGGTAGTTCACGACTGACGACTGTCTGAACTACAAGGCCTCGTCAAACCCGTATCCTGGCCTCTCATCATAGCCACAGGTAGTTCACGACTGACGACTGTCTGAACTACAAGGCCTCGTCAAACCCTAATCCTGGCCTCTCATCGTAGCCACAGGTAGTTCACGACTGACGACTGTCTGAACTACAAGGCCTCGTCAAACCCTAATCCTGGCCTCTCATCGTAGCCACAGGTAGTTCACGACTGACGACTGTCTGAACTACAAGGCCTCGTCAAACCCTAATCCTTGCCTCTCATCGTAGCCACAGGTAGTTCACGACTGACGACTGTCTGAACTACAAGGCCTCGTCAAACCCGTATCCTGGCCTCTCATCGTAGCCACAGGTAGTTCACGACTGACGACTGTCTGAACTACAAGGCCTCGCCAAACCCGTATCCTTGCCTCTCATCGTAGCCACAGGTAGTTCACGACTGACGACTGTCTGAACTACAAGGCCTCGTCAAACCCGTATCCTTGCCTCTCATCGTAGCCACAGGTAGTTCACGACTGACGACTGTCTAAACTACAAGGCCTCGTCAAACCCGTATCCTGGCCTCTCATCGTAGCCACAGGTAGTTCACGACTGACGACTGTCTGAACTACAAGGCCTCGTCAAACCCTAATCCTGGCCTCTCATCGTAGCCACAGGTAGTTCACGACTGACGACTGTCTGAACTACAAGGCCTCGTCAAACCCGTATCCTTGCCTCTCATCGTAGCCACAGGTAGTTCACCACTGACGACTGTCTGAACTACAAGGCCTCGTCAAACCCGTATCCTTGCCTCTCATCGTAGCCACAGGTAGTTCACGACTGACGACTGTCTGAACTACAAGGCCTCGTCAAACCCGTATCCTGCCTCTCATCGTAGCCACAGGTAGTTCACGACTGACGACTGTCTGAACTACAAGGCCTCGTCAAACCCTAATCCTGGCCTCTCATCGTAGCCACAGGTAGTTCACGACTGACGACTGTCTGAACTACAAGGCCTCGTCAAACCCGTATCCTTGCCTCTCATCGTAGCCACAGGTAGTTCACCACTGACGACTGTCTGAACTACAAGGCCTCGTCAAACCCGTATCCTTGCCTCTCATCGTAGCCACAGGTAGTTCACGACTGACGACTGTCTGAACTACAAGGCCTCGTCAAACCCGTATCCTTGCCTCTCATCGTAGCCACAGGTAGTTCACGACTGACGACTGTCTGAACTACAAGGCCTCGTCAAACCCTAATCCTGGCCTCTCATCGTAGCCACAGGTAGTTCAACTGACTGACGACTGTCTGAACTACAAGGCCTCGTCAAACCCTAATCCTTGCCTCTCATCGTAGCCACAGGTAGTTCACGACTGACGACTGTCTGAACTACAAGGCCTCGTCAAACCCTAATCCTTGCCTCTCATCGTAGCCACAGGTAGTTCACGACTGACGACTGTCTGAACTACAAGGCCTCGTCAAACCCGTATCCTTGCCTCTCATCGTAGCCACAGGTAGTTCACGACTGACGACTGTCTGAACTACAAGGCCTCGTCAAACCCTAATCCTTGCCTCTCATCGTAGCCACAGGTAGTTCACGACTGACGACTGTCTGAACTACAAGGCCTCGTCAAACCCGTATCCTTGCCTCTCATCGTAGCCACAGGTAGTTCACGACTGACGACTGTCTGAACTACAAGGCCTCGTCAAACCCGTAATCCTGGCCTCTCATCGTAGCCACAGGTAGTTCACGACTGACGACTGTCTGAACTACAAGGCCTCGTCAAACCCTAATCCTGGCCTCTCATCGTAGCCACAGGTAGTTCACGACTGACGACTGTCTGAACTACAAGGCCTCGTCAAACCCTAATCCTTGCCTCTCATCGTAGCCACAGGTAGTTCACGACTGACGACTGTCTGAACTACAAGGCCTCGTCAAACCCGTATCCTTGCCTCTCATCGTAGCCACAGGTAGTTCACGACTGACGACTGTCTGAACTACAAGGCCTCGTCAAACCCGTATCCTTGCCTCTCATCGTAGCCACAGGTAGTTCACGACTGACGACTGTCTGAACTACAAGGCCTCGTCAAACCCGTATCCTGGCCTCTCATCATAGCCACAGGTAGTTCACGACTGACGACTGTCTGAACTACAAGGCCTCGTCAAACCCTAATCCTGGCCTCTCATCGTAGCCACAGGTAGTTCACGACTGACGACTGTCTGAACTACAAGGCCTCGTCAAACCCTAATCCTTGCCTCTCATCGTAGCCACAGGTAGTTCACGACTGACGACTGTCTGAACTACAAGGCCTCGTCAAACCTAATCCTGGCCTCTCATCGTAGCCACAGGTAGTTCACGACTGACGACTGTCTGAACTACAAGGCCTCGTCAAACCCTATCCTTGCCTCTCATCGTAGCCACAGGTAGTTCACGACTGACGACTGTCTGAACTACAAGGCCTCGTCAAACCCGTAATCCTTGCCTCTCATCGTAGCCACAGGTAGTTCACGACTGACGACTGTCTGAACTACAAGGCCTCGTCAAACCCTATCCTGCCTCTCATCGTAGCCACAGGTAGTTCACGACTGACGACTGTCTGAACTACAAGGCCTCGTCAAACCCGTATCCTTGCCTCTCATCGTAGCCACAGGTAGTTCACGACTGACGACTGTCTGAACTACAAGGCCTCGTCAAACCCGTATCCTTGCCTCTCATCGTAGCCACAGGTAGTTCACGACTGACGACTGTCTGAACTACAAGGCCTCGTCAAACCCGTATCCTGGCCTCTCATCATAGCCACAGGTAGTTCACGACTGACGACTGTCTGAACTACAAGGCCTCGTCAAACCCTAATCCTGGCCTCTCATCGTAGCCACAGGTAGTTCACGACTGACGACTGTCTGAACTACAAGGCCTCGTCAAACCCTAATCCTGCCTCTCATCGTAGCCACAGGTAGTTCACGACTGACGACTGTCTGAACTACAAGGCCTCGTCAAACCCTAATCCTGGCCTCTCATCGTAGCCACAGGTAGTTCACGACTGACGACTGTCTGAACTACAAGGCCTCGTCAAACCCTAATCCTTGCCTCTCATCGTAGCCACAGGTAGTTCACGACTGACGACTGTCTGAACTACAAGGCCTCGTCAAACCCGTATCCTTGCCTCTCATCGTAGCCACAGGTAGTTCACGACTGACGACTGTCTGAACTACAAGGCCTCGTCAAACCCGTATCCTGGCCTCTCATCGTAGCCACAGGTAGTTCACGACTGACGACTGTCTGAACTACAAGGCCTCGCACAAACCCTAATCCTGGCCTCTCATCGTAGCCACAGGTAGTTCACGACTGACGACTGTCTGAACTACAAGGCCTCGTCAAACCCGTATCCTGGCCTCTCATCGTAGCCACAGGTAGTTCACGACTGACGACTGTCTGAACTACAAGGCCTCGTCAAACCCGTATCCTGCCTCTCATCGTAGCCACAGGTAGTTCACGACTGACGACTGTCTGAACTACAAGGCCTCGTCAAACCCGTATCCTTGCCTCTCATCGTAGCCACAGGTAGTTCACGGACTGAACTACAAGGCCTCGTCAAACCCTAATCCTGCCTCTCATCGTAGCCACAGGTAGTTCACGACTGACGACTGTCTGAACTACAAGGCCTCGTCAAACCCGTATCCTTGCCTCTCATCGTAGCCACAGGTAGTTCACGACTGACGACTGTCTGAACTACAAGGCCTCGTCAAACCCGTAATCCTTGCCTCTCATCGTAGCCACAGGTAGTTCACGACTGACGACTGTCTGAACTACAAGGCCTCGTCAAACCGTATCCTTGCCTCTCATCGTAGCCACAGGTAGTTCACGACTGACGACTGTCTGAACTACAAGGCCTCGTCAAACCCTAATCCTGGCCTCTCATCGTAGCCACAGGTAGTTCACGACTGACGACTGTCTGAACTACAAGGCCTCGTCAAACCCTAATCCTGGCCTCTCATCGTAGCCACAGGTAGTTCACGACTGACGACTGTCTGAACTACAAGGCCTCGTCAAACCCTAATCCTTGCCTCTCATCGTAGCCACAGGTAGTTCACGACTGACGACTGTCTGAACTACAAGGCCTCGTCAAACCCGTATCCTGGCCTCTCATCGTAGCCACAGGTAGTTCACGACTGACGACTGTCTGAACTACAAGGCCTCGCCAAACCCGTATCCTTGCCTCTCATCGTAGCCACAGGTAGTTCACGACTGACGACTGTCTGAACTACAAGGCCTCGTCAAACCCGTATCCTTGCCTCTCATCGTAGCCACAGGTAGTTCACGACTGACGACTGTCTGAACTACAAGGCCTCGTCAAACCCGTAATCCTGGCCTCTCATCGTAGCCACAGGTAGTTCACGACTGACGACTGTCTGAACTACAAGGCCTCGTCAAACCCTAATCCTGGCCTCTCATCGTAGCCACAGGTAGTTCACGACTGACGACTGTCTGAACTACAAGGCCTCGTCAAACCCGTATCCTGCCTCTCATCGTAGCCACAGGTAGTTCACGACTGACGACTGTCTGAACTACAAGGCCTCGTCAAACCCGTATCCTTGCCTCTCATCGTAGCCACAGGTAGTTCACGACTGACGACTGTCTGAACTACAAGGCCTCGTCAAACCCGTATCCTTGCCTCTCATCGTAGCCACAGGTAGTTCACGACTGACTGAACTACAAGGCCTCGTCAAACCCTAATCCTGCCTCTCATCGTAGCCACAGGTAGTTCACGACTGACGACTGTCTGAACTACAAGGCCTCGTCAAACCCGTATCCTGCCTCTCATCGTAGCCACAGGTAGTTCACCACTGACGACTGTCTGAACTACAAGGCCTCGTCAAACCTAATCCTTGCCTCTCATCGTAGCCACAGGTAGTTCACGACTGACGACTGTCTGAACTACAAGGCCTCGTCAAACCCGTATCCTGGCCTCTCATCGTAGCCACAGGTAGTTCACGACTGACGACTGTCTGAACTACAAGGCCTCGTCAAACCCTAATCCTGGCCTCTCATCGTAGCCACAGGTAGTTCACGACTGACGACTGTCTGAACTACAAGGCCTCGTCAAACCCTAATCCTTGCCTCTCATCGTAGCCACAGGTAGTTCACGACTGACGACTGTCTGAACTACAAGGCCTCGTCAAACCCTAATCCTGGCCTCTCATCGTAGCCACAGGTAGTTCACGACTGACGACTGTCTGAACTACAAGGCCTCGTCAAACCCTAATCCTTGCCTCTCATCGTAGCCACAGGTAGTTCACGACTGACGACTGTCTGAACTACAAGGCCTCGTCAAACCCGTATCCTGGCCTCTCATCGTAGCCACAGGTAGTTCACGACTGACGACTGTCTGAACTACAAGGCCTCGCCAAACCCGTATCCTTGCCTCTCATCGTAGCCACAGGTAGTTCACGACTGACGACTGTCTGAACTACAAGGCCTCGTCAAACCCGTATCCTTGCCTCTCATCGTAGCCACAGGTAGTTCACGACTGACGACTGTCTGAACTACAAGGCCTCGTCAAACCCGTATCCTTGCCTCTCATCGTAGCCACAGGTAGTTCACGACTGACGACTGTCTGAACTACAAGGCCTCGTCAAACCCTAATCCCTGCCTCTCATCGTAGCCACAGGTAGTTCACGACTGACGACTGTCTGAACTACAAGGCCTCGTCAAACCCGTATCCTTGCCTCTCATCGTAGCCACAGGTAGTTCACGACTGACTGAACTACAAGGCCTCGTCAAACCCTAATCCTTGCCTCTCATCGTAGCCACAGGTAGTTCACGACTGACGACTGTCTGAACTACAAGGCCTCGTCAAACCCGTATCCTTGCCTCTCATCGTAGCCACAGGTAGTTCACGAGACTGTCTGAACTACAAGGCCTTCAAACCCTAATCCTTGCCTCTCATCGTAGCCACAGGTAGTTCACGACTGACGACTGTCTGAACTACAAGGCCTCGTCAAACCCTATCCTTGCCTCTCATCGTAGCCACAGGTAGTTCACGACTGACGACTGTCTGAACTACAAGGCCTCGTCAAACCCGTATCCTTGCCTCTCATCGTAGCCACAGGTAGTTCACGACTGACGACTGTCTGAACTACAAGGCCTCGTCAAACCCGTATCCTGGCCTCTCATCGTAGCCACAGGTAGTTCACGACTGACGACTGTCTGAACTACAAGGCCTCGTCAAACCCGTAATCCTGGCCTCTCATCGTAGCCACAGGTAGTTCACGACTGACGACTGTCTGAACTACAAGGCCTCGTCAAACCCGTATCCTGGCCTCTCATCGTAGCCACAGGTAGTTCACGACTGACGACTGTCTGAACTACAAGGCCTCGTCAAACCCTAATCCTTGCCTCTCATCGTAGCCACAGGTAGTTCACGACTGACGACTGTCTGAACTACAAGGCCTCGTCAAACCCGTATCCTTGCCTCTCATCGTAGCCACAGGTAGTTCACGACTGACGACTGTCTGAACTACAAGGCCTCGTCAAACCCTAATCCTTGCCTCTCATCGTAGCCACAGGTAGTTCACGACTGACGACTGTCTGAACTACAAGGCCTCGTCAAACCCGTATCCTTGCCTCTCATCGTAGCCACAGGTAGTTCACGACTGACGACTGTCTGAACTACAAGGCCTCGTCAAACCCGTATCCTGGCCTCTCATCATAGCCACAGGTAGTTCACGACTGACGACTGTCTGAACTACAAGGCCTCGTCAAACCCTAATCCTGGCCTCTCATCGTAGCCACAGGTAGTTCACGACTGACGACTGTCTGAACTACAAGGCCTCGTCAAACCCTAATCCTTGCCTCTCATCGTAGCCACAGGTAGTTCACGACTGACGACTGTCTGAACTACAAGGCCTCGTCAAACCCTAATCCTGGCCTCTCATCGTAGCCACAGGTAGTTCACGACTGACGACTGTCTGAACTACAAGGCCTCGTCAAACCCTAATCCTTGCCTCTCATCGTAGCCACAGGTAGTTCACGACTGACGACTGTCTGAACTACAAGGCCTCGTCAAACCCTAATCCTTGCCTCTCATCGTAGCCACAGGTAGTTCACGACTGACGACTGTCTGAACTACAAGGCCTCGTCAAACCCGTATCCTGGCCTCTCATCGTAGCCACAGGTAGTTCACGACTGACGACTGTCTGAACTACAAGGCCTCGCACAACCCGTATCCTTGCCTCTCATCGTAGCCACAGGTAGTTCACGACTGACGACTGTCTGAACTACAAGGCCTCGTCAAACCCTAATCCTGGCCTCTCATCGTAGCCACAGGTAGTTCACGACTGACGACTGTCTGAACTACAAGGCCTCGTCAAACCCGTATCCTTGCCTCTCATCGTAGCCACAGGTAGTTCACCACTGACGACTGTCTGAACTACAAGGCCTCGTCAAACCCGTATCCTGCCTCTCATCGTAGCCACAGGTAGTTCACGACTGACGACTGTCTGAACTACAAGGCCTCGTCAAACCCGTATCCTGCCTCTCATCGTAGCCACAGGTAGTTCACGACTGACTGAACTACAAGGCCTCGTCAAACCCTAATCCTGCCTCTCATCGTAGCCACAGGTAGTTCACGACTGACGACTGTCTGAACTACAAGGCCTCGTCAAACCCGTATCCTTGCCTCTCATCGTAGCCACAGGTAGTTCACGACTGACGACTGTCTGAACTACAAGGCCTCGTCAAACCCGTATCCTGGCCTCTCATCGTAGCCACAGGTAGTTCACGACTGACGACTGTCTGAACTACAAGGCCTCGTCAAACCCTAATCCTGGCCTCTCATCGTAGCCACAGGTAGTTCACGACTGACGACTGTCTGAACTACAAGGCCTCGTCAAACCCTAATCCTTGCCTCTCATCGTAGCCACAGGTAGTTCACGACTGACGACTGTCTGAACTACAAGGCCTCGTCAAACCCGTAATCCTGGCCTCTCATCGTAGCCACAGGTAGTTCACGACTGACGACTGTCTGAACTACAAGGCCTCGTCAAACCCGTATCCTTGCCTCTCATCGTAGCCACAGGTAGTTCACGACTGACGACTGTCTGAACTACAAGGCCTCGTCAAAGGCTCTCATCGTAGCCACAGGTAACGACTGACGACTGTCTAAACTACAAGGCCTCGTCAAACCCGTATCCTGGCCTCTCATCGTAGCCACAGGTAGTTCACGACTGACGACTGTCTGAACTACAAGGCCTCGTCAAACCCTAATCCTGGCCTCTCATCGTAGCCACAGGTAGTTCACGACTGACGACTGTCTGAACTACAAGGCCTCGTCAAACCCGTATCCTTGCCTCTCATCGTAGCCACAGGTAGTTCACCACTGACGACTGAACTCTGTCAAAACTACAAGGCCTCGTCAAACCCGTATCCTTGCCTCTCATCGTAGCCACAGGTAGTTCACGACTGACTGAACTACAAGGCCTCGTCAAACCCTAATCCTTGCCTCTCATCGTAGCCACAGGTAGTTCACGACTGACGACTGTCTGAACTACAAGGCCTCGTCAAACCCGTATCCTTGCCTCTCATCGTAGCCACAGGTAGTTCACCACTGACGACTGTCTGAACTACAAGGCCTCGTCAAACCGTATCCTTGCCTCTCATCGTAGCCACAGGTAGTTCACGACTGACGACTGTCTGAACTACAAGGCCTCGTCAAACCCGTATCCTGGCCTCTCATCATAGCCACAGGTAGTTCACGACTGACGACTGTCTGAACTACAAGGCCTCGTCAAACCCTAATCCTGGCCTCTCATCGTAGCCACAGGTAGTTCACGACTGACGACTGTCTGAACTACAAGGCCTCGTCAAACCCTAATCCTGGCCTCTCATCGTAGCCACAGGTAGTTCACGACTGACGACTGTCTGAACTACAAGGCCTCGTCAAACCCTAATCCTTGCCTCTCATCGTAGCCACAGGTAGTTCACGACTGACGACTGTCTGAACTACAAGGCCTCGTCAAACCCGTATCCTGGCCTCTCATCGTAGCCACAGGTAGTTCACGACTGACGACTGTCTGAACTACAAGGCCTCGCCAAACCCGTATCCTTGCCTCTCATCGTAGCCACAGGTAGTTCACGACTGACGACTGTCTGAACTACAAGGCCTCGTCAAACCCGTATCCTTGCCTCTCATCGTAGCCACAGGTAGTTCACGACTGACGACTGTCTGAACTACAAGGCCTCGTCAAACCCGTATCCTGGCCTCTCATCGTAGCCACAGGTAGTTCACGACTGACGACTGTCTGAACTACAAGGCCTCGTCAAACCCTAATCCTGGCCTCTCATCGTAGCCACAGGTAGTTCACGACTGACGACTGTCTGAACTACAAGGCCTCGTCAAACCCGTATCCTTGCCTCTCATCGTAGCCACAGGTAGTTCACCACTGACGACTGTCTGAACTACAAGGCCTCGTCAAACCCGTATCCTTGCCTCTCATCGTAGCCACAGGTAGTTCACGACTGACGACTGTCTGAACTACAAGGCCTCGTCAAACCCGTATCCTGCCTCTCATCGTAGCCACAGGTAGTTCACGACTGTCTGAACTACAAGGCCTCGTCAAACCCTAATCCTGGCCTCTCATCGTAGCCACAGGTAGTTCACGACTGACGACTGTCTGAACTACAAGGCCTCGTCAAACCCGTATCCTTGCCTCTCATCGTAGCCACAGGTAGTTCACCACTGACGACTGTCTGAACTACAAGGCCTCGTCAAACCCGTATCCTTGCCTCTCATCGTAGCCACAGGTAGTTCACGACTGACGACTGTCTGAACTACAAGGCCTCGTCAAACCCGTATCCTGGCCTCTCATCATAGCCACAGGTAGTTCACGACTGACGACTGTCTGAACTACAAGGCCTCGTCAAACCCTAATCCTGGCCTCTCATCGTAGCCACAGGTAGTTCACGACTGACGACTGTCTGAACTACAAGGCCTCGTCAAACCCTAATCCTGCCTCTCATCGTAGCCACAGGTAGTTCACGACTGACGACTGTCTGAACTACAAGGCCTCGTCAAACCCTAATCCTGGCCTCTCATCGTAGCCACAGGTAGTTCACGACTGACGACTGTCTGAACTACAAGGCCTCGTCAAACCCTAATCCTTGCCTCTCATCGTAGCCACAGGTAGTTCACGACTGACGACTGTCTGAACTACAAGGCCTCGTCAAACCCTAATCCTGGCCTCTCATCGTAGCCACAGGTAGTTCACGACTGACGACTGTCTGAACTACAAGGCCTCGTCAAACCCGTATCCTTGCCTCTCATCGTAGCCACAGGTAGTTCACGACTGACGACTGTCTGAACTACAAGGCCTCGTCAAACCCGTATCCTTGCCTCTCATCGTAGCCACAGGTAGTTCACGACTGACGACTGTCTGAACTACAAGGCCTCGTCAAACCCGTATCCTTGCCTCTCATCTAGCCACAGGTAGTTCACGACTGACTGAACTACAAGTCAAACCCTAATCCCTGCCTCTCATCGTAGCCACAGGTAGTTCACGACTGACGACTGTCTGAACTACAAGGCCTCGTCAAACCCGTATCCTTGCCTCTCATCGTAGCCACAGGTAGTTCACGACTGACTGAACTACAAGGCCTCGTCAAACCCTAATCCCTGCCTCTCATCGTAGCCACAGGTAGTTCACGACTGACGACTGTCTGAACTACAAGGCCTCGTCAAACCCGTATCCTTGCCTCTCATCGTAGCCACAGGTAGTTCACGACTGACTGAACTACAAGGCCTCGTCAAACCCTAATCCTTGCCTCTCATCGTAGCCACAGGTAGTTCACGACTGACGACTGTCTGAACTACAAGGCCTCGTCAAATCCGTATCCTTGCCTCTCATCGTAGCCACAGGTAGTTCACGACTGACGACTGTCTGAACTACAAGGCCTCGTCAAACCCGTATCCTGGCCTCTCATCGTAGCCACAGGTAGTTCACGACTGACGACTGTCTGAACTACAAGGCCTCGTCAAACCCTAATCCTGGCCTCTCATCGTAGCCACAGGTAGTTCACGACTGACGACTGTCTGAACTACAAGGCCTCGTCAAACCCTAATCCTTGCCTCTCATCGTAGCCACAGGTAGTTCACGACTGACGACTGTCTGAACTACAAGGCCTCGTCAAACCCGTATCCTGGCCTCTCATCGTAGCCACAGGTAGTTCACGACTGACGACTGTCTGAACTACAAGGCCTCGTCAAACCCTAATCCTGCCTCTCATCGTAGCCACAGGTAGTTCACGACTGACGACTGTCTGAACTACAAGGCCTCGTCAAACCCTAATCCTGCCTCTCATCGTAGCCACAGGTAGTTCACGACTGACGACTGTCTGAACTACAAGGCCTCGTCAAACCCGTATCCTTGCCTCTCATCGTAGCCACAGGTAGTTCACGACTGACGACTGTCTGAACTACAAGGCCTCGTCAAACCCGTATCCTGCCTCTCATCGTAGCCACAGGTAGTTCACGACTGACGACTGTCTGAACTACAAGGCCTCGTCAAACCCGTATCCTTGCCTCTCATCATAGCCACAGGTAGTTCACGACTGACTGTCTGAACTACAAGGCCTCGTCAAACCCTAATCCTTGCCTCTCATCGTAGCCACAGGTAGTTCACGACTGACGACTGTCTGAACTACAAGGCCTCGTCAAACCCGTATCCTTGCCTCTCATCGTAGCCACAGGTAGTTCACGACTGACGACTGTCTGAACTACAAGGCCTCGTCAAACCCCTAATCCTGGCCTCTCATCATAGCCACAGGTAGTTCACGACTGACGACTGTCTGAACTACAAGGCCTCGTCAAACCCTAATCCTGGCCTCTCATCGTAGCCACAGGTAGTTCACGACTGACGACTGTCTGAACTACAAGGCCTCGTCAAACCCTAATCCTTGCCTCTCATCGTAGCCACAGGTAGTTCACGACTGACGACTGTCTGAACTACAAGGCCTCGTCAAACCCTAATCCTGGCCTCTCATCGTAGCCACAGGTAGTTCACGACTGACGACTGTCTGAACTACAAGGCCTCGTCAAACCCTAATCCTTGCCTCTCATCGTAGCCACAGGTAGTTCACGACTGACGACTGTCTGAACTACAAGGCCTCGTCAAACCCGTATCCTGGCCTCTCATCGTAGCCACAGGTAGTTCACGACTGACGACTGTCTGAACTACAAGGCCTCGTCAAACCCGTATCCTTGCCTCTCATCGTAGCCACAGGTAGTTCACGACTGACGACTGTCTGAACTACAAGGCCTCGTCAAACCCGTATCCTTGCCTCTCATCGTAGCCACAGGTAGTTCACGACTGACGACTGTCTGAACTACAAGGCCTCGTCAAACCCGTATCCTTGCCTCTCATCGTAGCCACAGGTAGTTCACGACTGTCTGAACTACAAGGCCTCGTCAAACCCTAATCCTTGCCTCTCATCGTAGCCACAGGTAGTTCACGACTGACGACTGTCTGAACTACAAGGCCTCGTCAAACCTGTATCCTGGCCTCTCATCGTAGCCACAGGTAGTTCACGACTGACTGTCTGAACTACAAGGCCTCGTCAAACCCTAATCCTGCCTCTCATCGTAGCCACAGGTAGTTCACGACTGACGACTGTCTGAACTACAAGGCCTCGTCAAACCCGTATCCTTGCCTCTCATCGTAGCCACAGGTAGTTCACGACTGACTGTCTGAACTACAAGGCCTCGTCAAACCCTAATCCTTGCCTCTCATCGTAGCCACAGGTAGTTCACGACTGACGACTGTCTGAACTACAAGGCCTCGTCAAACCCTAATCCTTGCCTCTCATCGTAGCCACAGGTAGTTCACGACTGACGACTGTCTGAACTACAAGGCCTCGTCAAACCCGTATCCTGGCCTCTCATCGTAGCCACAGGTAGTTCACGACTGACGACTGTCTGAACTACAAGGCCTCGTCAAACCCGTATCCTGGCCTCTCATCGTAGCCACAGGTAGTTCACGACTGACGACTGTCTGAACTACAAGGCCTCGTCAAACCCTAATCCTTGCCTCTCATCGTAGCCACAGGTAGTTCACGACTGACGACTGTCTGAACTACAAGGCCTCGTCAAACCCGTATCCTGGCCTCTCATCGTAGCCACAGGTAGTTCACGACTGACGACTGTCTGAACTACAAGGCCTCGTCAAACCCGTATCCTTGCCTCTCATCGTAGCCACAGGTAGTTCACGACTGACGACTGTCTGAACTACAAGGCCTCGTCAAACCCGTATCCTGGCCTCTCATCGTAGCCACAGGTAGTTCACGACTGACGACTGTCTGAACTACAAGGCCTCGTCAAACCCGTATCCTTGCCTCTCATCGTAGCCACAGGTAGTTCACCACTGACGACTGTCTGAACTACAAGGCCTCGTCAAACCCGTATCCTTGCCTCTCATCGTAGCCACAGGTAGTTCACGACTGACGACTGTCTGAACTACAAGGCCTCGTCAAACCCGTATCCTTGCCTCTCATCGTAGCCACAGGTAGTTCACGACGACTGTCTGAACTACAAGGCCTCGTCAAACCCTAATCCTTGCCTCTCATCGTAGCCACAGGTAGTTCACGACTGACGACTGTCTGAACTACAAGGCCTCGTCAAATCCGTATCCTTGCCTCTCATCGTAGCCACAGGTAGTTCACGACTGACGACTGTCTGAACTACAAGGCCTCGTCAAACCCGTAATCCTTGCCTCTCATCGTAGCCACAGGTAGTTCACGACTGACGACTGTCTGAACTACAAGGCCTCGTCAAACCCTAATCCTGGCCTCTCATCGTAGCCACAGGTAGTTCACGACTGACGACTGTCTGAACTACAAGGCCTCGTCAAACCCTAATCCTTGCCTCTCATCGTAGCCACAGGTAGTTCACGACTGACGACTGTCTGAACTACAAGGCCTCGTCAAACCCTAATCCTGGCCTCTCATCGTAGCCACAGGTAGTTCACGACTGACGACTGTCTGAACTACAAGGCCTCGTCAAACCCTAATCCTTGCCTCTCATCGTAGCCACAGGTAGTTCACGACTGACGACTGTCTGAACTACAAGGCCTCGTCAAACCCGTATCCTGGCCTCTCATCGTAGCCACAGGTAGTTCACGACTGACGACTGTCTGAACTACAAGGCCTCGTCAAACCCGTATCCTGGCCTCTCATCGTAGCCACAGGTAGTTCACGACTGACGACTGTCTGAACTACAAGGCCTCGTCAAACCCTAATCCTTGCCTCTCATCGTAGCCACAGGTAGTTCACGACTGACGACTGTCTGAACTACAAGGCCTCGTCAAACCCGTATCCTTGCCTCTCATCGTAGCCACAGGTAGTTCACGACTGACGACTGTCTGAACTACAAGGCCTCGTCAAACCCTAATCCTGCCTCTCATCGTAGCCACAGGTAGTTCACGACTGACGACTGTCTGAACTACAAGGCCTCGTCAAACCCGTATCCTGCCTCTCATCGTAGCCACAGGTAGTTCACGACTGACGACTGTCTGAACTACAAGGCCTCGTCAAACCCCTAATCCTTGCCTCTCATCGTAGCCACAGGTAGTTCACGACTGACGACTGTCTGAACTACAAGGCCTCGTCAAACCCGTATCCTTGCCTCTCATCGTAGCCACAGGTAGTTCACGACTGACGACTGTCTGAACTACAAGGCCTCGTCAAACCCGTATCCTTGCCTCTCATCGTAGCCACAGGTAGTTCCGACTGACTGAACTAGTTCAAACCCTAATCCTTGCCTCTCACTAGCCACAGGTAGTTCACGACTGACGACTGTCTGAACTACAAGGCCTCGTCAAACCCGTATCCTTGCCTCTCATCGTAGCCACAGGTAGTTCACGACTGACGACTGTCTGAACTACAAGGCCTCGTCAAACCCTAATCCTTGCCTCTCATCGTAGCCACAGGTAGTTCACGACTGACGACTGTCTGAACTACAAGGCCTCGTCAAACCCGTATCCTGGCCTCTCATCGTAGCCACAGGTAGTTCACGACTGACGACTGTCTGAACTACAAGGCCTCGTCAAACCCTAATCCTGGCCTCTCATCGTAGCCACAGGTAGTTCACGACTGACGACTGTCTGAACTACAAGGCCTCGTCAAACCCTAATCCTTGCCTCTCATCGTAGCCACAGGTAGTTCACGACTGACGACTGTCTGAACTACAAGGCCTCGTCAAACCCGTAATCCTGGCCTCTCATCGTAGCCACAGGTAGTTCACGACTGACGACTGTCTGAACTACAAGGCCTCGTCAAACCCGTATCCTTGCCTCTCATCGTAGCCACAGGTAGTTCACGACTGACGACTGTCTGAACTACAAGGCCTCGTCAAACCCGTATCCTGGCCTCTCATCGTAGCCACAGGTAGTTCACGACTGACGACTGTCTGAACTACAAGGCCTCGTCAAACCCGTATCCTGCCTCTCATCGTAGCCACAGGTAGTTCACGACTGACGACTGTCTGAACTACAAGGCCTCGTCAAACCCGTATCCTTGCCTCTCATCGTAGCCACAGGTAGTTCACGACTGACGACTGTCTGAACTACAAGGCCTCGTCAAACCCGTATCCTTGCCTCTCATCGTAGCCACAGGTAGTTCACGACTGACTGAACTACAAGGCCTCGTCAAACCCTAATCCCTGCCTCTCATCGTAGCCACAGGTAGTTCACGACTGACGACTGTCTGAACTACAAGGCCTCGTCAAACCCGTATCCTTGCCTCTCATCGTAGCCACAGGTAGTTTCGACTGACTGAACTACAAGGCCTCGTCAAACCCTAATCCCTGCCTCTCTGAACAGGTAGTTCACAAGGACTGTCTGAACCTCGTCAAACCCGTATCCTTGCCTCTCATCGTAGCCACAGGTAGTTCACGACTGACGACTGTCTGAACTACAAGGCCTCGTCAAACCCTAATCCTTGCCTCTCATCGTAGCCACAGGTAGTTCACGACTGACGACTGTCTGAACTACAAGGCCTCGTCAAACCCGTATCCTTGCCTCTCATCGTAGCCACAGGTAGTTCACGACTGACGACTGTCTGAACTACAAGGCCTCGTCAAACCCGTATCCTGGCCTCTCATCGTAGCCACAGGTAGTTCACGACTGACGACTGTCTGAACTACAAGGCCTCGTCAAACCCTAATCCTGGCCTCTCATCGTAGCCACAGGTAGTTCACGACTGACGACTGTCTGAACTACAAGGCCTCGTCAAACCCTAATCCTTGCCTCTCATCGTAGCCACAGGTAGTTCACGACTGACGACTGTCTGAACTACAAGGCCTCGTCAAACCCGTATCCTGGCCTCTCATCGTAGCCACAGGTAGTTCACGACTGACGACTGTCTGAACTACAAGGCCTCGTCAAACCCGTATCCTTGCCTCTCATCGTAGCCACAGGTAGTTCACGACTGACGACTGTCTGAACTACAAGGCCTCGTCAAACCCGTATCCTGGCCTCTCATCGTAGCCACAGGTAGTTCACGACTGACGACTGTCTGAACTACAAGGCCTCGTCAAACCCGTATCCTTGCCTCTCATCGTAGCCACAGGTAGTTCACGACTGACGACTGTCTGAACTACAAGGCCTCGTCAAACCCGTATCCTTGCCTCTCATCGTAGCCACAGGTAGTTCACGACTGACGACTGTCTGAACTACAAGGCCTCGTCAAACCCGTATCCTTGCCTCTCATCGTAGCCACAGGTAGTTCACGACTGACTGTCTGAACTACAAGGCCTCGTCAAACCCTAATCCTTGCCTCTCATCGTAGCCACAGGTAGTTCACGACTGACGACTGTCTGAACTACAAGGCCTCGTCAAACCCGTATCCTTGCCTCTCATCGTAGCCACAGGTAGTTCACGACTGACGACTGTCTGAACTACAAGGCCTCGTCAAACCCGTATCCTGGCCTCTCATCATAGCCACAGGTAGTTCACGACTGACGACTGTCTGAACTACAAGGCCTCGTCAAACCCTAATCCTGGCCTCTCATCGTAGCCACAGGTAGTTCACGACTGACGACTGTCTGAACTACAAGGCCTCGTCAAACCCTAATCCTTGCCTCTCATCGTAGCCACAGGTAGTTCACGACTGACGACTGTCTGAACTACAAGGCCTCGTCAAACCCTAATCCTGGCCTCTCATCGTAGCCACAGGTAGTTCACGACTGACGACTGTCTGAACTACAAGGCCTCGTCAAACCCTAATCCTTGCCTCTCATCGTAGCCACAGGTAGTTCACGACTGACGACTGTCTGAACTACAAGGCCTCGTCAAACCCGTATCCTGGCCTCTCATCGTAGCCACAGGTAGTTCACGACTGACGACTGTCTGAACTACAAGGCCTCGTCAAACCCGTATCCTTGCCTCTCATCGTAGCCACAGGTAGTTCACGACTGACGACTGTCTGAACTACAAGGCCTCGTCAAACCCGTATCCTTGCCTCTCATCGTAGCCACAGGTAGTTCACGACTGACGACTGTCTGAACTACAAGGCCTCGTCAAACCCGTATCCTTGCCTCTCATCGTAGCCACAGGTAGTCACGACTGACGACTGACTGAACTACAAGGCCTCGTCAAACCCTAATCCTGCCTCTCATCGTAGCCACAGGTAGTTCACGACTGACGACTGTCTGAACTACAAGGCCTCGTCAAACCCGTATCCTTGCCTCTCATCGTAGCCACAGGTAGTTCGACTGACTGAACTACAAGGCCTCGTCAAACCCTAATCCTTGCCTCTCATCGTAGCCACAGGTAGTTCACGACTGACGACTGTCTGAACTACAAGGCCTCGTCAAACCCGTATCCTGGCCTCTCATCGTAGCCACAGGTAGTTCACGACTGACGACTGTCTGAACTACAAGGCCTCGTCAAACCCTAATCCTGGCCTCTCATCGTAGCCACAGGTAGTTCACGACTGACGACTGTCTGAACTACAAGGCCTCGTCAAACCCTAATCCTTGCCTCTCATCGTAGCCACAGGTAGTTCACGACTGACGACTGTCTGAACTACAAGGCCTCGTCAAACCCGTATCCTGGCCTCTCATCGTAGCCACAGGTAGTTCACGACTGACGACTGTCTGAACTACAAGGCCTCGTCAAACCCGTATCCTTGCCTCTCATCGTAGCCACAGGTAGTTCACGACTGACGACTGTCTGAACTACAAGGCCTCGTCAAACCCGTATCCTGGCCTCTCATCGTAGCCACAGGTAGTTCACGACTGACGACTGTCTGAACTACAAGGCCTCGTCAAACCCGTATCCTTGCCTCTCATCGTAGCCACAGGTAGTTCACGACTGACGACTGTCTGAACTACAAGGCCTCGTCAAACCCGTATCCTTGCCTCTCATCGTAGCCACAGGTAGTTCACGACTGACGACTGTCTGAACTACAAGGCCTCGTCAAACCCGTATCCTGGCCTCTCATCGTAGCCACAGGTAGTTCACGACTGACGACTGTCTGAACTACAAGGCCTCGTCAAACCCGTATCCTTGCCTCTCATCGTAGCCACAGGTAGTTCACGACTGACGACTGTCTGAACTACAAGGCCTCGTCAAACCCGTATCCTTGCCTCTCATCGTAGCCACAGGTAGTTCACGACTGACGACTGTCTGAACTACAAGGCCTCGTCAAACCCGTATCCTTGCCTCTCATCGTAGCCACAGGTAGTTCACGACTGACGACTGTCTGAACTACAAGGCCTCGTCAAACCCGTATCCTTGCCTCTCATCGTAGCCACAGGTAGTTCACGACTGACGACTGTCTGAACTACAAGGCCTCGTCAAACCCGTATCCTTGCCTCTCATCGTAGCCACAGGTAGTTCACGACTGACTGTCTGAACTACAAGGCCTCGTCAAACCCTAATCCTTGCCTCTCATCGTAGCCACAGGTAGTTCACGACTGACGACTGTCTGAACTACAAGGCCTCGTCAAACCCGTATCCTGGCCTCTCATCGTAGCCACAGGTAGTTCACGACTGACGACTGTCTGAACTACAAGGCCTCGTCAAACCCTAATCCTGCCTCTCATCGTAGCCACAGGTAGTTCACGACTGACGACTGTCTCTGAACTACAAGGCCTCGTCAAACCCTAATCCTGGCCTCTCATCGTAGCCACAGGTAGTTCACGACTGACGACTGTCTGAACTACAAGGCCTCGTCAAACCCTAATCCTTGCCTCTCATCGTAGCCACAGGTAGTTCACGACTGACGACTGTCTGAACTACAAGGCCTCGTCAAACCCGTATCCTGGCCTCTCATCGTAGCCACAGGTAGTTCACGACTGACGACTGTCTGAACTACAAGGCCTCGTCAAACCCGTATCCTTGCCTCTCATCGTAGCCACAGGTAGTTCACGACTGACGACTGTCTGAACTACAAGGCCTCGTCAAACCCGTATCCTGGCCTCTCATCGTAGCCACAGGTAGTTCACGACTGACGACTGTCTGAACTACAAGGCCTCGTCAAACCCGTATCCTGGCCTCTCATCGTAGCCACAGGTAGTTCACGACTGACGACTGTCTGAACTACAAGGCCTCGTCAAACCCTAATCCTTGCCTCTCATCGTAGCCACAGGTAGTTCACGACTGACGACTGTCTGAACTACAAGGCCTCGTCAAACCCGTATCCTTGCCTCTCATCGTAGCCACAGGTAGTTCACGACTGACGACTGTCTGAACTACAAGGCCTCGTCAAACCCGTATCCTTGCCTCTCATCGTAGCCACAGGTAGTTCACGACTGACGACTGTCTGAACTACAAGTTCAAACCCGTATCCTTGCCTCTCATCGTAGCCACAGGTAGTTCACGACTGACGACTGTCTGAACTACAAGGCCTCGTCAAACCCTAATCCTTGCCTCTCATCGTAGCCACAGGTAGTTCACGACTGACGACTGTCTGAACTACAAGGCCTCGTCAAACCCGTATCCTTGCCTCTCATCGTAGCCACAGGTAGTTCACGACTGACGACTGTCTGAACTACAAGGCCTCGTCAAACCCGTATCCTTGCCTCTCATCGTAGCCACAGGTAGTTCACGACTGACGACTGTCTGAACTACAAGGCCTCGTCAAACCCGTATCCTTGCCTCTCATCGTAGCCACAGGTAGTTCACGACTGACTGTCTGAACTACAAGGCCTCGTCAAACCCTAATCCTTGCCTCTCATCGTAGCCACAGGTAGTTCACGACTGACGACTGTCTGAACTACAAGGCCTCGTCAAACCCGTAATCCTTGCCTCTCATCGTAGCCACAGGTAGTTCACGACTGACGACTGTCTGAACTACAAGGCCTCGTCAAACCCGTATCCTGGCCTCTGATAGCCACAGGTAGTTCACGACTGACGACTGTCTGAACTACAAGGCCTCGTCAAACCCTAATCCTGGCCTCTCATCGTAGCCACAGGTAGTTCACGACTGACGACTGTCTGAACTACAAGGCCTCGTCAAACCCTAATCCTGCCTCTCATCGTAGCCACAGGTAGTTCACGACTGACGACTGTCTGAACTACAAGGCCTCGTCAAACCCGTATCCTGGCCTCTCATCGTAGCCACAGGTAGTTCACGACTGACGACTGTCTGAACTACAAGGCCTCGTCAAACCCGTATCCTTGCCTCTCATCGTAGCCACAGGTAGTTCACGACTGACGACTGTCTGAACTACAAGGCCTCGTCAAACCCGTATCCTTGCCTCTCATCGTAGCCACAGGTAGTTCACGACTGACGACTGTCTGAACTACAAGGCCTCGTCAAACCCGTATCCTTGCCTCTCATCGTAGCCACAGGTAGTTCACGACTGACGACTGTCTGAACTACAAGGCCTCGTCAAACCCGTATCCTTGCCTCTCATCGTAGCCACAGGTAGTTCACGACTGACGACTGTCTGAACTACAAGGCCTCGTCAAACCCTAATCCTTGCCTCTCATCGTAGCCACAGGTAGTTCACGACTGACGACTGTCTGAACTACAAGGCCTCGTCAAACCCGTAATCCTTGCCTCTCATCGTAGCCACAGGTAGTTCACCACTGACGACTGTCTGAACTACAAGGCCTCGTCAAACCCGTATCCTGCCTCTCATCGTAGCCACAGGTAGTTCACGACTGACGACTGTCTGAACTACAAGGCCTCGTCAAACCCGTATCCTTGCCTCTCATCGTAGCCACAGGTAGTTCACGACTGACTGTCTGAACTACAAGGCCTCGTCAAACCCTAATCCTTGCCTCTCATCGTAGCCACAGGTAGTTCACGACTGACGACTGTCTGAACTACAAGGCCTCGTCAAACCCGTATCCTTGCCTCTCATCGTAGCCACAGGTAGTTCACGACTGACGACTGTCTGAACTACAAGGCCTCGTCAAACCCGTATCCTGCCTCTCATCGTAGCCACAGGTAGTTCACGACTGACGACTGTCTGAACTACAAGGCCTCGTCAAACCCGTATCCTTGCCTCTCATCGTAGCCACAGGTAGTTCACGACTGACGACTGTCTGAACTACAAGGCCTCGTCAAACCCTAATCCTGGCCTCTCATCGTAGCCACAGGTAGTTCACGACTGACGACTGTCTGAACTACAAGGCCTCGTCAAACCCTAATCCTGCCTCTCATCGTAGCCACAGGTAGTTCACGACTGACGACTGTCTGAACTACAAGGCCTCGTCAAACCCGTATCCTGCCTCTCATCGTAGCCACAGGTAGTTCACGACTGACGACTGTCTGAACTACAAGGCCTCGTCAAACCTAATCCTTGCCTCTCATCGTAGCCACAGGTAGTTCACGACTGACGACTGTCTGAACTACAAGGCCTCGTCAAACCCGTATCCTTGCCTCTCATCGTAGCCACAGGTAGTTCACGACGACTGTCTGAACTACAAGGCCTCGTCAAACCCTAATCCTGCCTCTCAAGCCACAGGTAGTTCACGACTGACGACTGTCTGAACTACAAGGCCTCGTCAAACCCGTATCCTTGCCTCTCATCGTAGCCACAGGTAGTTCACGACTGACGACTGTCTGAACTACAAGGCCTCGTCAAACCCGTATCCTGCCTCTCATCGTAGCCACAGGTAGTTCACGACTGACGACTGTCTGAACTACAAGGCCTCGTCAAACCCTAATCCTGCCTCTCATCGTAGCCACAGGTAGTTCACGACTGACGACTGTCTGAACTACAAGGCCTCGTCAAACCCGTATCCTTGCCTCTCATCGTAGCCACAGGTAGTTCACGACTGACGACTGTCTGAACTACAAGGCCTCGTCAAACCCGTATCCTTGCCTCTCATCGTAGCCACAGGTAGTTCACGACTGACGACTGTCTGAACTACAAGGCCTCGTCAAACCCTATCCTGCCTCTCATCGTAGCCACAGGTAGTTCACGACTGACGACTGTCTGAACTACAAGGCCTCGTCAAACCCTAATCCTTGCCTCTCATCGTAGCCACAGGTAGTTCACGACTGACGACTGTCTGAACTACAAGGCCTCGTCAAACCCGTATCCTGGCCTCTCATCGTAGCCACAGGTAGTTCACGACTGACGACTGTCTGAACTACAAGGCCTCGTCAAACCCTAATCCTGGCCTCTCATCGTAGCCACAGGTAGTTCACGACTGACGACTGTCTGAACTACAAGGCCTCGTCAAACCCTAATCCTTGCCTCTCATCGTAGCCACAGGTAGTTCACGACTGACGACTGTCTGAACTACAAGGCCTCGTCAAACCCTAATCCTTGCCTCTCATCGTAGCCACAGGTAGTTCACGACTGACGACTGTCTGAACTACAAGGCCTCGTCAAACCCGTATCCTTGCCTCTCATCGTAGCCACAGGTAGTTCACGACTGACGACTGTCTGAACTACAAGGCCTCGTCAAACCCGTATCCTTGCCTCTCATCGTAGCCACAGGTAGTTCACGACTGACGACTGTCTGAACTACAAGGCCTCGTCAAACCCTAATCCTTGCCTCTCATCGTAGCCACAGGTAGTTCACGACTGACGACTGTCTGAACTACAAGGCCTCGTCAAACCCGTATCCTTGCCTCTCATCGTAGCCACAGGTAGTTCACGACTGACGACTGTCTGAACTACAAGGCCTCGTCAAACCCGTATCCTGGCCTCTCATCGTAGCCACAGGTAGTTCACGACTGACGACTGTCTGAACTACAAGGCCTCGTCAAACCCGTATCCTTGCCTCTCATCGTAGCCACAGGTAGTTCACGACTGACGACTGTCTGAACTACAAGGCCTCGTCAAACCCGTAATCCTGGCCTCTCATCGTAGCCACAGGTAGTTCGACTGACTGACTGTCTGAACTACAAGGCCTCGTCAAACCCTAATCCTTGCCTCTCATCGTAGCCACAGGTAGTTCACGACTGACGACTGTCTGAACTACAAGGCCTCGTCAAACCCGTATCCTGCCTCTCATCGTAGCCACAGGTAGTTCACGACTGACGACTGTCTGAACTACAAGGCCTCGTCAAACCCGTATCCTGGCCTCTCATCGTAGCCACAGGTAGTTCACGACTGACGACTGTCTGAACTACAAGGCCTCGTCAAACCCGTATCCTTGCCTCTCATCGTAGCCACAGGTAGTTCACGACTGACGACTGTCTGAACTACAAGGCCTCGTCAAACCCGTATCCTTGCCTCTCATCGTAGCCACAGGTAGTTCACGACTGACGACTGTCTGAACTACAAGGCCTCGTCAAACCCGTATCCTTGCCTCTCATCGTAGCCACAGGTAGTTCACGACTGACGACTGTCTGAACTACAAGGCCTCGTCAAACCCGTATCCTGGCCTCTCATCGTAGCCACAGGTAGTTCACGACTGACGACTGTCTGAACTACAAGGCCTCGTCAAACCCTAATCCTGGCCTCTCATCGTAGCCACAGGTAGTTCACGACTGACGACTGTCTGAACTACAAGGCCTCGTCAAACCCGTATCCTGCCTCTCATCGTAGCCACAGGTAGTTCACGACTGACGACTGTCTGAACTACAAGGCCTCGTCAAACCCGTATCCTGGCCTCTCATCGTAGCCACAGGTAGTTCACGACTGACGACTGTCTGAACTACAAGGCCTCGTCAAACCCGTATCCTTGCCTCTCATCGTAGCCACAGGTAGTTCACGACTGACGACTGTCTGAACTACAAGGCCTCGTCAAACCCGTATCCTTGCCTCTCATCGTAGCCACAGGTAGTTCACGACTGACTGTCTGAACTACAAGGCCTCGTCAAACCCTAATCCTTGCCTCTCATCGTAGCCACAGGTAGTTCACGACTGACGACTGTCTGAACTACAAGGCCTCGTCAAACCCGTATCCTTGCCTCTCATCGTAGCCACAGGTAGTTCACGACTGACGACTGTCTGAACTACAAGGCCTCGTCAAACCCGTATCCTGGCCTCTCATCGTAGCCACAGGTAGTTCACGACTGACGACTGTCTGAACTACAAGGCCTCGTCAAACCCTAATCCTGGCCTCTCATCGTAGCCACAGGTAGTTCACGACTGACGACTGTCTGAACTACAAGGCCTCGTCAAACCCGTATCCTGGCCTCTCATCAGCCACAGGTAGTTCACGACTGACGACTGTCTGAACTACAAGGCCTCGTCAAACCCGTATCCTTGCCTCTCATCGTAGCCACAGGTAGTTCACGACTGACGACTGTCTGAACTACAAGGCCTCGTCAAACCCGTATCCTGCCTCTCATCGTAGCCACAGGTAGTTCACGACTGACGACTGTCTGAACTACAAGGCCTCGTCAAACCCGTATCCTTGCCTCTCATCGTAGCCACAGGTAGTTCACGACTGACGACTGTCTGAACTACAAGGCCTCGTCAAACCCGTATCCTGGCCTCTCATCGTAGCCACAGGTAGTTCACGACTGACGACTGTCTGAACTACAAGGCCTCGTCAAACCCTAATCCTGGCCTCTCATCGTAGCCACAGGTAGTTCACGACTGACGACTGTCTGAACTACAAGGCCTCGTCAAACCCTAATCCTTGCCTCTCATCGTAGCCACAGGTAGTTCACGACTGACGACTGTCTGAACTACAAGGCCTCGTCAAACCCTAATCCTGGCCTCTCATCGTAGCCACAGGTAGTTCACGACTGACGACTGTCTGAACTACAAGGCCTCGTCAAACCCGTATCCTGCCTCTCATCGTAGCCACAGGTAGTTCACGACTGACGACTGTCTGAACTACAAGGCCTCGTCAAACCCGTATCCTGGCCTCTCATCGTAGCCACAGGTAGTTCACGACTGACGACTGTCTGAACTACAAGGCCTCGTCAAACCCTAATCCTTGCCTCTCATCGTAGCCACAGGTAGTTCACGACTGACGACTGTCTGAACTACAAGGCCTCGTCAAACCCGTATCCTTGCCTCTCATCGTAGCCACAGGTAGTTCACGACTGACGACTGTCTGAACTACAAGGCCTCGTCAAACCCGTATCCTTGCCTCTCATCGTAGCCACAGGTAGTTCACGACTGACGACTGTCTGAACTACAAGGCCTCGTCAAACCCGTATCCTTGCCTCTCATCGTAGCCACAGGTAGTTCACGACTGACGACTGTCTGAACTACAAGGCCTCGTCAAACCCGTATCCTTGCCTCTCATCGTAGCCACAGGTAGTTCACGACTGACTGAACTACAAGGCCTCGTCAAACCCTAATCCTTGCCTCTCATCGTAGCCACAGGTAGTTCACGACTGACGACTGTCTGAACTACAAGGCCTCGTCAAATCCGTATCCTTGCCTCTCATCGTAGCCACAGGTAGTTCACGACTGACGACTGTCTGAACTACAAGGCCTCGTCAAACCCGTATCCTGGCCTCTCATCGTAGCCACAGGTAGTTCACGACTGACGACTGTCTGAACTACAAGGCCTCGTCAAACCCGTATCCTTGCCTCTCATCGTAGCCACAGGTAGTTCACGACTGACGACTGTCTGAACTACAAGGCCTCGTCAAACCCTAATCCTTGCCTCTCATCGTAGCCACAGGTAGTTCACGACTGACGACTGTCTGAACTACAAGGCCTCGTCAAACCCGTATCCTTGCCTCTCATCGTAGCCACAGGTAGTTCACGACTGACGACTGTCTGAACTACAAGGCCTCGTCAAACCCGTATCCTGGCCTCTCATCGTAGCCACAGGTAGTTCACGACTGACGACTGTCTGAACTACAAGGCCTCGTCAAACCCTAATCCTGGCCTCTCATCGTAGCCACAGGTAGTTCACGACTGACGACTGTCTGAACTACAAGGCCTCGTCAAACCCTAATCCTGCCTCTCATCGTAGCCACAGGTAGTTCACGACTGACGACTGTCTGAACTACAAGGCCTCGTCAAACCCGTATCCTGGCCTCTCATCGTAGCCACAGGTAGTTCACGACTGACGACTGTCTGAACTACAAGGCCTCGTCAAACCCGTATCCTTGCCTCTCATCGTAGCCACAGGTAGTTCACGACTGACGACTGTCTGAACTACAAGGCCTCGTCAAACCCGTATCCTTGCCTCTCATCGTAGCCACAGGTAGTTCACGACTGACTGTCTGAACTACAAGGCCTCGTCAAACCCGTAATCCTTGCCTCTCATCGTAGCCACAGGTAGTTCACGACTGACGACTGTCTGAACTACAAGGCCTCGTCAAACCCGTATCCTGCCTCTCATCGTAGCCACAGGTAGTTCACGACTGACGACTGTCTGAACTACAAGGCCTCGTCAAACCCTAATCCTGGCCTCTCATCGTAGCCACAGGTAGTTCACGACTGACGACTGTCTGAACTACAAGGCCTCGTCAAACCCTAATCCTTGCCTCTCATCGTAGCCACAGGTAGTTCACGACTGACGACTGTCTGAACTACAAGGCCTCGTCAAACCCTAATCCTGGCCTCTCATCGTAGCCACAGGTAGTTCACGACTGACGACTGTCTGAACTACAAGGCCTCGTCAAACCCGTAATCCTGCCTCTCATCGTAGCCACAGGTAGTTCACGACTGACGACTGTCTGAACTACAAGGCCTCGTCAAACCCGTATCCTGCCTCTCATCGTAGCCACAGGTAGTTCACGACTGACGACTGTCTGAACTACAAGGCCTCGTCAAACCCGTATCCTTGCCTCTCATCGTAGCCACAGGTAGTTCACGACTGACGACTGTCTGAACTACAAGGCCTCGTCAAACCCGTATCCTTGCCTCTCATCGTAGCCACAGGTAGTTCACGACTGACGACTGTCTGAACTACAAGGCCTCGTCAAACCCGTATCCTGCCTCTCATCGTAGCCACAGGTAGTTCACGACTGACGACTGTCTGAACTACAAGGCCTCGTCAAACCCTAATCCTTGCCTCTCATCGTAGCCACAGGTAGTTCACGACTGACGACTGTCTGAACTACAAGGCCTCGTCAAACCCGTATCCTTGCCTCTCATCGTAGCCACAGGTAGTTCACGACTGACGACTGTCTGAACTACAAGGCCTCGTCAAACCCTAATCCTTGCCTCTCATCGTAGCCACAGGTAGTTCACGACTGACGACTGTCTGAACTACAAGGCCTCGTCAAACCCGTATCCTTGCCTCTCATCGTAGCCACAGGTAGTTCACGACTGACGACTGTCTGAACTACAAGGCCTCGTCAAACCCTAATCCTTGCCTCTCATCGTAGCCACAGGTAGTTCACGACTGACGACTGTCTGAACTACAAGGCCTCGTCAAACCCTAATCCTTGCCTCTCATCGTAGCCACAGGTAGTTGACTGAACACGACTAACGACTGTCTGAACTACACGACTGGACTGTCTGAACCTCGTCAAACCCGTATCCTGGCCTCTCATCGTAGCCACAGGTAGTTCACGACTGACGACTGTCTGAACTACAAGGCCTCGTCAAACCCGTATCCTTGCCTCTCATCGTAGCCACAGGTAGTTCACGACTGACGACTGTCTGAACTACAAGGCCTCGTCAAACCCGTATCCTTGCCTCTCATCGTAGCCACAGGTAGTTCACGACTGACGACTGTCTGAACTACAAGGCCTCGTCAAACCCTAATCCTGCCTCTCATCGTAGCCACAGGTAGTTCACGACTGACGACTGTCTGAACTACAAGGCCTCGTCAAACCCGTATCCTTGCCTCTCATCGTAGCCACAGGTAGTTCACGACTGACGACTGTCTGAACTACAAGGCCTCGTCAAACCCGTATCCTGGCCTCTCATCGTAGCCACAGGTAGTTCACGACTGACGACTGTCTGAACTACAAGGCCTCGTCAAACCCGTAATCCTTGCCTCTCATCGTAGCCACAGGTAGTTCACGACTGACGACTGTCTGAACTACAAGGCCTCGTCAAACCCGTATCCTGGCCTCTCATCGTAGCCACAGGTAGTTCACGACTGACGACTGTCTGAACTACAAGGCCTCGTCAAACCCGTATCCTTGCCTCTCATCGTAGCCACAGGTAGTTCACGACTGACGACTGTCTGAACTACAAGGCCTCGTCAAACCCGTATCCTTGCCTCTCATCGTAGCCACAGGTAGTTCACGACTGACGACTGTCTGAACTACAAGGCCTCGTCAAACCCGTATCCTGGCCTCTCATCGTAGCCACAGGTAGTTCACGACTGACGACTGTCTGAACTACAAGGCCTCGTCAAACCCTAATCCTTGCCTCTCATCGTAGCCACAGGTAGTTCACGACTGACGACTGTCTGAACTACAAGGCCTCGTCAAACCCTATCCTGGCCTCTCATCGTAGCCACAGGTAGTTCACGACTGACGACTGTCTGAACTACAAGGCCTCGTCAAACCTGTATCCTGCCTCTCATCGTAGCCACAGGTAGTTCACGACTGACGACTGTCTGAACTACAAGGCCTCGTCAAACCCGTATCCTTGCCTCTCATCGTAGCCACAGGTAGTTCACGACTGACTGTCTGAACTACAAGGCCTCGTCAAACCCGTAATCCTTGCCTCTCATCGTAGCCACAGGTAGTTCACGACTGACGACTGTCTGAACTACAAGGCCTCGTCAAACCCGTATCCTGGCCTCTCATCGTAGCCACAGGTAGTTCACGACTGACGACTGTCTGAACTACAAGGCCTCGTCAAACCCGTATCCTGGCCTCTCATCGTAGCCACAGGTAGTTCACGACTGACGACTGTCTGAACTACAAGGCCTCGTCAAACCCTAATCCTTGCCTCTCATCGTAGCCACAGGTAGTTCACGACTGACGACTGTCTGAACTACAAGGCCTCGTCAAACCCGTATCCTGGCCTCTCATCGTAGCCACAGGTAGTTCACGACTGACGACTGTCTGAACTACAAGGCCTCGTCAAACCCGTATCCTGGCCTCTCATCGTAGCCACAGGTAGTTCACGACTGACGACTGTCTGAACTACAAGGCCTCGTCAAACCCTAATCCTGCCTCTCATCGTAGCCACAGGTAGTTCACGACTGACGACTGTCTGAACTACAAGGCCTCGTCAAACCCTAATCCTTGCCTCTCATCGTAGCCACAGGTAGTTCACGACTGACGACTGTCTGAACTACAAGGCCTCGTCAAACCCTAATCCTGGCCTCTCATCGTAGCCACAGGTAGTTCACGACTGACGACTGTCTGAACTACAAGGCCTCGTCAAACCCTAATCCTGGCCTCTCATCGTAGCCACAGGTAGTTCACGACTGACGACTGTCTGAACTACAAGGCCTCGTCAAACCCGTATCCTTGCCTCTCATCGTAGCCACAGGTAGTTCACGACTGACGACTGTCTGAACTACAAGGCCTCGTCAAACCCGTATCCTTGCCTCTCATCGTAGCCACAGGTAGTTCACGACTGACGACTGTCTGAACTACAAGGCCTCGTCAAACCCTAATCCTTGCCTCTCATCGTAGCCACAGGTAGTTCACGACTGACGACTGTCTGAACTACAAGGCCTCGTCAAACCCGTATCCTGCCTCTCATCGTAGCCACAGGTAGTTCACGACTGACGACTGTCTGAACTACAAGGCCTCGTCAAACCCTAATCCTTGCCTCTCATCGTAGCCACAGGTAGTTCACGACTGACGACTGTCTGAACTACAAGGCCTCGTCAAACCCGTATCCTGGCCTCTCATCGTAGCCACAGGTAGTTCACGACTGACGACTGTCTGAACTACAAGGCCTCGTCAAACCCGTATCCTGGCCTCTCATCGTAGCCACAGGTAGTTCACGACTGACGACTGTCTGAACTACAAGGCCTCGTCAAACCCGTATCCTTGCCTCTCATCGTAGCCACAGGTAGTTCACGACTGACGACTGTCTGAACTACAAGGCCTCGTCAAACCCTAATCCTGGCCTCTCATCGTAGCCACAGGTAGTTCACGACTGACGACTGTCTGAACTACAAGGCCTCGTCAAACCCGTATCCTTGCCTCTCATCGTAGCCACAGGTAGTTCACGACTGACGACTGTCTGAACTACAAGGCCTCGTCAAACCCGTATCCTTGCCTCTCATCGTAGCCACAGGTAGTTCACGACTGACGACTGTCTGAACTACAAGGCCTCGTCAAACCCGTATCCTTGCCTCTCATCGTAGCCACAGGTAGTTCACGACTGACGACTGTCTGAACTACAAGGCCTCGTCAAACCCGTATCCTTGCCTCTCATCGTAGCCACAGGTAGTTCACGACTGACGACTGTCTGAACTACAAGGCCTCGTCAAACCCTAATCCTTGCCTCTCATCGTAGCCACAGGTAGTTCACGACTGACGACTGTCTGAACTACAAGGCCTCGTCAAACCCGTATCCTTGCTCTCATCGTAGCCACAGGTAGTTCACGACTGACGACTGTCTGAACTACAAGGCCTCGTCAAACCCGTATCCTGGCCTCTCATCGTAGCCACAGGTAGTTCACGACTGACGACTGTCTGAACTACAAGGCCTCGTCAAACCCTAATCCTGGCCTCTCATCGTAGCCACAGGTAGTTCACGACTGACGACTGTCTGAACTACAAGGCCTCGTCAAACCCGTATCCTTGCCTCTCATCGTAGCCACAGGTAGTTCACGACTGACGACTGTCTGAACTACAAGGCCTCGTCAAACCCGTATCCTTGCCTCTCATCGTAGCCACAGGTAGTTCACGACTGACGACTGTCTGAACTACAAGGCCTCGTCAAACCCGTATCCTTGCCTCTCATCGTAGCCACAGGTAGTTCACGACTGACGACTGTCTGAACTACAAGGCCTCGTCAAACCCTAATCCTTGCCTCTCATCGTAGCCACAGGTAGTTCACGACTGACGACTGTCTGAACTACAAGGCCTCGTCAAACCGTATCCTTGCCTCTCATCGTAGCCACAGGTAGTTCACGACTGACGACTGTCTGAACTACAAGGCCTCGTCAAACCCGTATCCTGCCTCTCATCGTAGCCACAGGTAGTTCACGACTGACGACTGTCTGAACTACAAGGCCTCGTCAAACCCGTAATCTGGCCTCTCATCGTAGCCACAGGTAGTTCACGACTGACGACTGTCTGAACTACAAGGCCTCGTCAAACCCTAATCCTTGCCTCTCATCGTAGCCACAGGTAGTTCACGACTGACGACTGTCTGAACTACAAGGCCTCGTCAAACCCGTATCCTGCCTCTCATCGTAGCCACAGGTAGTTCACGACTGACGACTGTCTGAACTACAAGGCCTCGTCAAACCCTAATCCTGCCTCTCATCGTAGCCACAGGTAGTTCACGACTGACGACTGTCTGAACTACAAGGCCTCGTCAAACCCGTATCCTTGCCTCTCATCGTAGCCACAGGTAGTTCACGACTGACGACTGTCTGAACTACAAGGCCTCGTCAAACCCTAATCCTTGCCTCTCATCGTAGCCACAGGTAGTTCACGACTGACGACTGTCTGAACTACAAGGCCTCGTCAAACCCGTATCCTTGCCCTCTCATCGTAGCCACAGGTAGTTCACGACTGACGACTGTCTGAACTACAAGGCCTCGTCAAACCCTAATCCTGGCCTCTCATCGTAGCCACAGGTAGTTCACGACTGACGACTGTCTGAACTACAAGGCCTCGTCAAACCCGTATCCTTGCCTCTCATCGTAGCCACAGGTAGTTCACGACTGACGACTGTCTGAACTACAAGGCCTCGTCAAACCCGTATCCTGGCCTCTCATCGTAGCCACAGGTAGTTCACGACTGACGACTGTCTGAACTACAAGGCCTCGTCAAACCCTAATCCTGGCCTCTCATCGTAGCCACAGGTAGTTCACGACTGACGACTGTCTGAACTACAAGGCCTCGTCAAACCCGTATCCTGCCTCTCATCGTAGCCACAGGTAGTTCACGACTGACGACTGTCTGAACTACAAGGCCTCGTCAAACCCGTATCCTGCCTCTCATCGTAGCCACAGGTAGTTCACGACTGACGACTGTCTGAACTACAAGGCCTCGTCAAACCCGTATCCTTGCCTCTCATCGTAGCCACAGGTAGTTCACGACTGACGACTGTCTGAACTACAAGGCCTCGTCAAACCCTAATCCTTGCCTCTCATCGTAGCCACAGGTAGTTCACGACTGACGACTGTCTGAACTACAAGGCCTCGTCAAATCCGTATCCTTGCCTCTCATCGTAGCCACAGGTAGTTCACGACTGACGACTGTCTGAACTACAAGGCCTCGTCAAACCCGTATCCTGGCCTCTCATCGTAGCCACAGGTAGTTCACGACTGACGACTGTCTGAACTACAAGGCCTCGTCAAACCCTAATCCTGCCTCTCATCGTAGCCACAGGTAGTTCACGACTGACGACTGTCTGAACTACAAGGCCTCGTCAAACCCGTATCCTTGCCTCTCATCGTAGCCACAGGTAGTTCACGACTGACGACTGTCTGAACTACAAGGCCTCGTCAAACCCGTATCCTGGCCTCTCATCGTAGCCACAGGTAGTTCACGACTGACGACTGTCTGAACTACAAGGCCTCGTCAAACCCGTATCCTTGCCTCTCATCGTAGCCACAGGTAGTTCACGACTGACGACTGTCTGAACTACAAGGCCTCGTCAAACCCTAATCCTTGCCTCTCATCGTAGCCACAGGTAGTTCACGACTGACGACTGTCTGAACTACAAGGCCTCGTCAAACCCGTATCCTTGCCTCTCATCGTAGCCACAGGTAGTTCACGACTGACGACTGTCTGAACTACAAGGCCTCGTCAAACCCGTATCCTGGCCTCTCATCGTAGCCACAGGTAGTTCACGACTGACGACTGTCTGAACTACAAGGCCTCGTCAAACCCTAATCCTGGCCTCTCATCGTAGCCACAGGTAGTTCACGACTGACGACTGTCTGAACTACAAGGCCTCGTCAAACCCTAATCCTTGCCTCTCATCGTAGCCACAGGTAGTTCACGACTGACGACTGTCTGAACTACAAGGCCTCGTCAAACCCGTATCCTGGCCTCTCATCGTAGCCACAGGTAGTTCACGACTGACGACTGTCTGAACTACAAGGCCTCGTCAAACCTAATCCTTGCCTCTCATCGTAGCCACAGGTAGTTCACGACTGACGACTGTCTGAACTACAAGGCCTCGTCAAACCCGTATCCTTGCCTCTCATCGTAGCCACAGGTAGTTCACGACTGACGACTGTCTGAACTACAAGGCCTCGTCAAACCCGTATCCTGCCTCTCATCGTAGCCACAGGTAGTTCACGACTGACGACTGTCTGAACTACAAGGCCTCGTCAAACCCGTATCCTGGCCTCTCATCGTAGCCACAGGTAGTTCACGACTGACGACTGTCTGAACTACAAGGCCTCGTCAAACCCGTAATCCTTGCCTCTCATCGTAGCCACAGGTAGTTCACGACTGACGACTGTCTGAACTACAAGGCCTCGTCAAACCCGTAATCCTTGCCTCTCATCGTAGCCACAGGTAGTTCACGACTGACGACTGTCTGAACTACAAGGCCTCGTCAAACCCGTATCCTTGCCTCTCATCGTAGCCACAGGTAGTTCACGACTGACGACTGTCTGAACTACAAGGCCTCGTCAAACCCGTATCCTGCCTCTCATCGTAGCCACAGGTAGTTCACGACTGACGACTGTCTGAACTACAAGGCCTCGTCAAACCCTAATCCTTGCCTCTCATCGTAGCCACAGGTAGTTCACGACTGACGACTGTCTGAACTACAAGGCCTCGTCAAACCCGTATCCTTGCCTCTCATCGTAGCCACAGGTAGTTCACGACTGACGACTGTCTGAACTACAAGGCCTCGTCAAACCCGTAATCCTTGCCTCTCATCGTAGCCACAGGTAGTTCACGACTGACTGACTGTCTGAACTACAAGGCCTCGTCAAACCCGTATCCTTGCCTCTCATCGTAGCCACAGGTAGTTCACGACTGACGACTGTCTGAACTACAAGGCCTCGTCAAACCCGTATCCTGGCCTCTCATCGTAGCCACAGGTAGTTCACGACTGACGACTGTCTGAACTACAAGGCCTCGTCAAACCCGTATCCTCGGCCAAACCCCCTGGCCTCTCATCGTAGCCACAGGTAGTTCACGACTGACGACTGTCTGAACTACAAGGCCTCGTCAAACCCGTAATCCTTGCCTCTCATCGTAGCCACAGGTAGTTCACGACTGACGACTGTCTGAACTACAAGGCCTCGTCAAACCCGTATCCTTGCCTCTCATCGTAGCCACAGGTAGTTCACGACTGACGACTGTCTGAACTACAAGGCCTCGTCAAACCCGTATCCTGGCCTCTCATCGTAGCCACAGGTAGTTCACGACTGACGACTGTCTGAACTACAAGGCCTCGTCAAACCCTAATCCTGGCCTCTCATCGTAGCCACAGGTAGTTCACGACTGACGACTGTCTGAACTACAAGGCCTCGTCAAACCCGTAATCCTTGCCTCTCATCGTAGCCACAGGTAGTTCACGACTGACGACTGTCTGAACTACAAGGCCTCGTCAAACCCGTATCCTGGCCTCTCATCGTAGCCACAGGTAGTTCACGACTGACGACTGTCTGAACTACAAGGCCTCGTCAAACCCTAATCCTGGCCTCTCATCGTAGCCACAGGTAGTTCACGACTGACGACTGTCTGAACTACAAGGCCTCGTCAAACCCTAATCCTTGCCTCTCATCGTAGCCACAGGTAGTTCACGACTGACGACTGTCTGAACTACAAGGCCTCGTCAAACCCTAATCCTTGCCTCTCATCGTAGCCACAGGTAGTTCACGACTGACGACTGTCTGAACTACAAGGCCTCGTCAAACCCGTATCCTTGCCTCTCATCGTAGCCACAGGTAGTTCACGACTGACGACTGTCTGAACTACAAGGCCTCGTCAAACCCGTATCCTGGCCTCTCATCGTAGCCACAGGTAGTTCACGACTGACGACTGTCTGAACTACAAGGCCTCGTCAAACCCGTATCCTTGCCTCTCATCGTAGCCACAGGTAGTTCAGCCGACTGACGACTGTCTGAACTACAAGGCCTCGTCAAACCCGTATCCTTGCCTCTCATCGTAGCCACAGGTAGTTCACGACTGACGACTGTCTGAACTACAAGGCCTCGTCAAACCCGTATCCTGGCCTCTCATCGTAGCCACAGGTAGTTCACGACTGACGACTGTCTGAACTACAAGGCCTCGTCAAACCCTAATCCTGGCCTCTCATCGTAGCCACAGGTAGTTCACGACTGACGACTGTCTGAACTACAAGGCCTCGTCAAACCCGTAATCCTTGCCTCTCATCGTAGCCACAGGTAGTTCACGACTGACGACTGTCTGAACTACAAGGCCTCGTCAAACCCTAATCCTGGCCTCTCATCGTAGCCACAGGTAGTTCACGACTGACGACTGTCTGAACTACAAGGCCTCGTCAAACCCGTATCCTTGCCTCTCATCGTAGCCACAGGTAGTTCACGACTGACGACTGTCTGAACTACAAGGCCTCGTCAAACCCGTATCCTTGCCTCTCATCGTAGCCACAGGTAGTTCACGACTGACGACTGTCTGAACTACAAGGCCTCGTCAAACCCGTATCCTTGCCTCTCATCGTAGCCACAGGTAGTTCACGACTGACGACTGTCTGAACTACAAGGCCTCGTCAAACCCGTATCCTTGCCTCTCATCGTAGCCACAGGTAGTTCACGACTGACGACTGTCTGAACTACAAGGCCTCGTCAAACCCGTATCCTTGCCTCTCATCGTAGCCACAGGTAGTTCACGACTGACGACTGTCTGAACTACAAGGCCTCGTCAAACCCGTATCCTTGCCTCTCATCGTAGCCACAGGTAGTTCACGACTGACGACTGTCTGAACTACAAGGCCTCGTCAAACCCGTATCCTTGCCTCTCATCGTAGCCACAGGTAGTTCACGACTGACGACTGTCTGAACTACAAGGCCTCGTCAAACCCGTATCCTTGCCTCTCATCGTAGCCACAGGTAGTTCACGACTGACGACTGTCTGAACTACAAGGCCTCGTCAAACCCGTATCCTGGCCTCTCATCGTAGCCACAGGTAGTTCACGACTGACGACTGTCTGAACTACAAGGCCTCGTCAAACCCTAATCCTTGCCTCTCATCGTAGCCACAGGTAGTTCACGACTGACGACTGTCTGAACTACAAGGCCTCGTCAAACCCGTATCCTTGCCTCTCATCGTAGCCACAGGTAGTTCACGACTGACGACTGTCTGAACTACAAAGCCTCGTCAAACCCGTATCCTGGCCTCTCATCGTAGCCACAGGTAGTTCACGACTGACGGCTGTCAGAACTACAAGGCCTCGTCAAACCCTAATCCTGGCCTCTCATCGTAGCCACAGGTAGTTCACGACTGACGACTGTCTGAACTACAAGGCCTCGTCAAACCCGTATCCTTGCCTCTCATCGTAGCCACAGGTAGTTCACGACTGACGACTGTCTGAACTACAAGGCCTCGTCAAACCCGTATCCTTGCCTCTCATCGTAGCCACAGGTAGTTCACGACTGACGACTGTCTGAACTACAAGGCCTCGTCAAACCCGTATCCTTGCCTCTCATCGTAGCCACAGGTAGTTCACGACTGACGACTGTCTGAACTACAAGGCCTCGTCAAACCCTATCCTTGCCTCTCATCGTAGCCACAGGTAGTTCACGACTGACGACTGTCTGAACTACAAGGCCTCGTCAAACCCGTATCCTGGCCTCTCATCGTAGCCACAGGTAGTTCACGACTGACGACTGTCTGAACTACAAGGCCTCGTCAAACCCGTATCCTGCCTCTCATCGTAGCCACAGGTAGTTCACGACGACGACTGTCTGAACTACAAGGCCTCGTCAAACCCGTATCCTTGCCTCTCATCGTAGCCACAGGTAGTTCACGACTGACGACTGTCTGAACTACAAGGCCTCGTCAAACCCGTATCCTGCCTCTCATCGTAGCCACAGGTAGTTCACGACTGACGACTGTCTGAACTACAAGGCCTCGTCAAACCCGTATCCTGGCCTCTCATCGTAGCCACAGGTAGTTCACGACTGACGACTGTCTGAACTACAAGGCCTCGTCAAACCCTAATCCTGGCCTCTCATCGTAGCCACAGGTAGTTCACGACTGACGACTGTCTGAACTACAAGGCCTCGTCAAACCCTAATCCTTGCCTCTCATCGTAGCCACAGGTAGTTCACGACTGACGACTGTCTGAACTACAAGGCCTCGTCAAACCCTAATCCTGGCCTCTCATCGTAGCCACAGGTAGTTCACGACTGACGACTGTCTGAACTACAAGGCCTCGTCAAACCCGTATCCTTGCCTCTCATCGTAGCCACAGGTAGTTCACGACTGACGACTGTCTGAACTACAAGGCCTCGTCAAACCCGTATCCTGGCCTCTCATCGTAGCCACAGGTAGTTCACGACTGACGACTGTCTGAACTACAAGGCCTCGTCAAACCCGTATCCTGGCCTCTCATCGTAGCCACAGGTAGTTCACGACTGACGACTGTCTGAACTACAAGGCCTCGTCAAACCCGTATCCTTGCCTCTCATCGTAGCCACAGGTAGTTCACGACTGACGACTGTCTGAACTACAAGGCCTCGTCAAACCCGTATCCTTGCCTCTCATCGTAGCCACAGGTAGTTCACGACTGACGACTGTCTGAACTACAAGGCCTCGTCAAACCCGTATCCTGCCTCTCATCGTAGCCACAGGTAGTTCACGACTGACGACTGTCTGAACTACAAGGCCTCGTCAAACCCTAATCCTTGCCTCTCATCGTAGCCACAGGTAGTTCACGACTGACGACTGTCTGAACTACAAGGCCTCGTCAAACCCGTAATCCTTGCCTCTCATCGTAGCCACAGGTAGTTCACGACTGACGACTGTCTGAACTACAAGGCCTCGTCAAACCCTATCCTTGCCTCTCATCGTAGCCACAGGTAGTTCACGACTGACGACTGTCTGAACTACAAGGCCTCGTCAAACCCGTATCCTGCCTCTCATCGTAGCCACAGGTAGTTCACGACTGACGACTGTCTGAACTACAAGGCCTCGTCAAACCCGTATCCTTGCCTCTCATCGTAGCCACAGGTAGTTCACGACTGACGACTGTCTGAACTACAAGGCCTCGTCAAACCCTAATCCTGGCCTCTCATCGTAGCCACAGGTAGTTCACGACTGACGACTGTCTGAACTACAAGGCCTCGTCAAACCCTAATCCTTGCCTCTCATCGTAGCCACAGGTAGTTCACGACTGACGACTGTCTGAACTACAAGGCCTCGTCAAACCCTGTATCCTGGCCTCTCATCGTAGCCACAGGTAGTTCACGACTGACGACTGTCTGAACTACAAGGCCTCGCCAAACCCGTATCCTTGCCTCTCATCGTAGCCACAGGTAGTTCACGACTGACGACTGTCTGAACTACAAGGCCTCGTCAAACCCGTATCCTTGCCTCTCATCGTAGCCACAGGTAGTTCACGACTGACGACTGTCTGAACTACAAGGCCTCGTCAAACCCGTATCCTTGCCTCTCATCGTAGCCACAGGTAGTTCACGACTGACGACTGTCTGAACTACAAGGCCTCGTCAAACCCGTATCCTGGCCTCTCATCGTAGCCACAGGTAGTTCACGACTGACGACTGTCTGAACTACAAGGCCTCGTCAAACCCTAATCCTGGCCTCTCATCGTAGCCACAGGTAGTTCACGACTGACGACTGTCTGAACTACAAGGCCTCGTCAAACCCTAATCCTTGCCTCTCATCGTAGCCACAGGTAGTTCACGACTGACGACTGTCTGAACTACAAGGCCTCGTCAAACCCGTATCCTGGCCTCTCATCGTAGCCACAGGTAGTTCACGACTGACGACTGTCTGAACTACAAGGCCTCGTCAAACCCTATCCTTGCCTCTCATCGTAGCCACAGGTAGTTCACGACTGACGACTGTCTGAACTACAAGGCCTCGTCAAACCCGTATCCTTGCCTCTCATCGTAGCCACAGGTAGTTCACGACTGACGACTGTCTGAACTACAAGGCCTCGTCAAACCCGTATCCTTGCCTCTCATCGTAGCCACAGGTAGTTCACGACTGACGACTGTCTGAACTACAAGGCCTCGTCAAACCCGTATCCTGGCCTCTCATCGTAGCCACAGGTAGTTCACGACTGACGACTGTCTGAACTACAAGGCCTCGTCAAACCCTAATCCTGGCCTCTCATCGTAGCCACAGGTAGTTCACGACTGACGACTGTCTGAACTACAAGGCCTCGTCAAACCCGTAATCCTGCCTCTCATCGTAGCCACAGGTAGTTCACGACTGACGACTGTCTGAACTACAAGGCCTCGTCAAACCCGTATCCTTGCCTCTCATCGTAGCCACAGGTAGTTCACGACTGACGACTGTCTGAACTACAAGGCCTCGTCAAACCCGTATCCTGCCTCTCATCGTAGCCACAGGTAGTTCACGACTGACGACTGTCTGAACTACAAGGCCTCGTCAAACCCGTAATCCTGCCTCTCATCGTAGCCACAGGTAGTTCACGACTGACGACTGTCTGAACTACAAGGCCTCGTCAAACCCGTATCCTTGCCTCTCATCGTAGCCACAGGTAGTTCACGACTGACGACTGTCTGAACTACAAGGCCTCGTCAAACCCGTATCCTGGCCTCTCATCGTAGCCACAGGTAGTTCACGACTGACTGACTGACTGTCTGAACTACAAGGCCTCGTCAAACCCGTATCCTGCCTCTCATCGTAGCCACAGGTAGTTCACGACTGACGACTGTCTGAACTACAAGGCCTCGTCAAACCCGTATCCTGGCCTCTCATCGTAGCCACAGGTAGTTCACGACTGACGACTGTCTGAACTACAAGGCCTCGTCAAACCCGTATCCTTGCCTCTCATCGTAGCCACAGGTAGTTCACGACTGACGACTGTCTGAACTACAAGGCCTCGTCAAACCCGTATCCTTGCCTCTCATCGTAGCCACAGGTAGTTCACGACTGACGACTGTCTGAACTACAAGGCCTCGTCAAACCCGTATCCTTGCCTCTCATCGTAGCCACAGGTAGTTCACGACTGACGACTGTCTGAACTACAAGGCCTCGTCAAACCCGTATCCTGGCCTCTCATCGTAGCCACAGGTAGTTCACGACTGACGACTGTCTGAACTACAAGGCCTCGTCAAACCCTAATCCTGGCCTCTCATCGTAGCCACAGGTAGTTCACGACTGACTGAACTACAAGGCCTCGTCAAACCCTAATCCTTGCCTCTCATCGTAGCCACAGGTAGTTCACGACTGACGACTGTCTGAACTACAAGGCCTCGTCAAACCCGTATCCTGGCCTCTCATCGTAGCCACAGGTAGTTCACGACTGACGACTGTCTGAACTACAAGGCCTCGTCAAACCCGTATCCTTGCCTCTCATCGTAGCCACAGGTAGTTCACGACTGACGACTGTCTAAACTACAAGGCCTCGTCAAACCCGTATCCTTGCCTCTCATCGTACCACAGGTAGTTCACGACTGACGACTGTCTGAACTACAAGGCCTCGTCAAACCCTAATCCTGGCCTCTCATCGTAGCCACAGGTAGTTCACGACTGACGACTGTCTGAACTACAAGGCCTCGTCAAACCCGTATCCTGGCCTCTCATCGTAGCCACAGGTAGTTCACGACTGACGACTGTCTGAACTACAAGGCCTCGTCAAACCCGTATCCTTGCCTCTCATCGTAGCCACAGGTAGTTCACGACTGACGACTGTCTGAACTACAAGGCCTCGTCAAACCCGTATCCTTGCCTCTCATCGTAGCCACAGGTAGTTCACGACTGACGACTGTCTGAACTACAAGGCCTCGTCAAACCCGTATCCTTGCCTCTCATCGTAGCCACAGGTAGTTCACGACTGACGACTGTCTGAACTACAAGGCCTCGTCAAACCCGTATCCTGGCCTCTCATCGTAGCCACAGGTAGTTCACGACTGACGACTGTCTGAACTACAAGGCCTCGTCAAACCCGTAATCCTGGCCTCTCATCGTAGCCACAGGTAGTTCACGACTGACGACTGTCTGAACTACAAGGCCTCGTCAAACCCTAATCCTGCCTCTCATCGTAGCCACAGGTAGTTCACGACTGACGGCTGTCAGAACTACAAGGCCTCGTCAAACCCTAATCCTGGCCTCTCATCGTAGCCACAGGTAGTTCACGACTGACGACTGTCTGAACTACAAGGCCTCGTCAAACCCGTATCCTTGCCTCTCATCGTAGCCACAGGTAGTTCACGACTGACGACTGTCTGAACTACAAGGCCTCGTCAAACCCGTATCCTTGCCTCTCATCGTAGCCACAGGTAGTTCACGACTGACGACTGTCTGAACTACAAGGCCTCGTCAAACCCGTATCCTTGCCTCTCATCGTAGCCACAGGTAGTTCACGACTGACGACTGTCTGAACTACAAGGCCTCGTCAAACCCGTATCCTTGCCTCTCATCGTAGCCACAGGTAGTTCACGACTGACGACTGTCTGAACTACAAGGCCTCGTCAAACCCGTATCCTTGCCTCTCATCGTAGCCACAGGTAGTTCACGACTGACGACTGTCTGAACTACAAGGCCTCGTCAAACCCGTATCCTGGCCTCTCATCGTAGCCACAGGTAGTTCACGACTGACGACTGACTGTCTGAACTACAAGGCCTCGTCAAACCCGTATCCTTGCCTCTCATCGTAGCCACAGGTAGTTCACGACTGACGACTGTCTGAACTACAAGGCCTCGTCAAACCCGTATCCTGGCCTCTCATCGTAGCCACAGGTAGTTCACGACTGACGACTGTCTGAACTACAAGGCCTCGTCAAACCCGTATCCTTGCCTCTCATCGTAGCCACAGGTAGTTCACGACTGACGACTGTCTGAACTACAAGGCCTCGTCAAACCCGTATCCTTGCCTCTCATCGTAGCCACAGGTAGTTCACGACTGACGACTGTCTGAACTACAAGGCCTCGTCAAACCCGTATCCTTGCCTCTCATCGTAGCCACAGGTAGTTCACGACTGACGACTGTCTGAACTACAAGGCCTCGTCAAACCCGTATCCTGGCCTCTCATCGTAGCCACAGGTAGTTCACGACTGACGACTGTCTGAACTACAAGGCCTCGTCAAACCCTATCCTGGCCTCTCATCGTAGCCACAGGTAGTTCACGACTGACGACTGTCTGAACTACAAGGCCTCGTCAAACCCTAATCCTTGCCTCTCATCGTAGCCACAGGTAGTTCACGACTGACGACTGTCTGAACTACAAGGCCTCGTCAAACCCTAATCCTGGCCTCTCATCGTAGCCACAGGTAGTTCACGACTGACGACTGTCTGAACTACAAGGCCTCGTCAAACCCGTATCCTTGCCTCTCATCGTAGCCACAGGTAGTTCACGACTGACGACTGTCTGAACTACAAGGCCTCGTCAAACCCGTATCCTTGCCTCTCATCGTAGCCACAGGTAGTTCACGACTGACGACTGTCTGAACTACAAGGCCTCGTCAAACCCTAATCCTTGCCTCTCATCGTAGCCACAGGTAGTTCACGACTGACGACTGTCTGAACTACAAGGCCTCGTCAAACCCGTATCCTTGCCTCTCATCGTAGCCACAGGTAGTTCACGACTGACGACTGTCTGAACTACAAGGCCTCGTCAAACCCGTATCCTTGCCTCTCATCGTAGCCACAGGTAGTTCACGACTGACGACTGTCTGAACTACAAGGCCTCGTCAAACCCGTATCCTGGCCTCTCATCGTAGCCACAGGTAGTTCACGACTGACGACTGTCTGAACTACAAGGCCTCGTCAAACCCTAATCCTGGCCTCTCATCGTAGCCACAGGTAGTTCACGACTGACGACTGTCTGAACTACAAGGCCTCGTCAAACCCGTATCCTTGCCTCTCATCGTAGCCACAGGTAGTTCACGACTGACGACTGTCTGAACTACAAGGCCTCGTCAAACCCGTATCCTGGCCTCTCATCGTAGCCACAGGTAGTTCACGACTGACGACTGTCTGAACTACAAGGCCTCGTCAAACCCCTAATCCTTGCCTCTCATCGTAGCCACAGGTAGTTCACGACTGACGACTGTCTGAACTACAAGGCCTCGTCAAACCCGTATCCTTGCCTCTCATCGTAGCCACAGGTAGTTCACGACTGACGACTGTCTGAACTACAAGGCCTCGTCAAACCCGTATCCTGGCCTCTCATCGTAGCCACAGGTAGTTCACGACTGACGACTGTCTGAACTACAAGGCCTCGTCAAACCCTAATCCTTGCCTCTCATCGTAGCCACAGGTAGTTCACGACTGACGACTGTCTGAACTACAAGGCCTCGTCAAACCGTATCCTGGCCTCTCATCGTAGCCACAGGTAGTTCACGACTGACGACTGTCTGAACTACAAGGCCTCGTCAAACCCGTATCCTTGCCTCTCATCGTAGCCACAGGTAGTTCACGACTGACGACTGTCTGAACTACAAGGCCTCGTCAAACCCGTATCCTTGCCTCTCATCGTAGCCACAGGTAGTTCACGACTGACGACTGTCTGAACTACAAGGCCTCGTCAAACCCGTATCCTTGCCTCTCATCGTAGCCACAGGTAGTTCACGACTGACGACTGTCTGAACTACAAGGCCTCGTCAAACCCGTATCCTTGCCTCTCATCGTAGCCACAGGTAGTTCACGACTGACGACTGTCTGAACTACAAGGCCTCGTCAAACCCTAATCCTGGCCTCTCATCGTAGCCACAGGTAGTTCACGACTGACGACTGTCTGAACTACAAGGCCTCGTCAAACCCTAATCCTGGCCTCTCATCGTAGCCACAGGTAGTTCACGACTGACGACTGTCTGAACTACAAGGCCTCGTCAAACCCTAATCCTGGCCTCTCATCGTAGCCACAGGTAGTTCACGACTGACGACTGTCTGAACTACAAGGCCTCGTCAAACCCGTATCCTTGCCTCTCATCGTAGCCACAGGTAGTTCACGACTGACGACTGTCTGAACTACAAGGCCTCGTCAAACCCGTATCCTGCCTCTCATCGTAGCCACAGGTAGTTCACGACTGACGACTGTCTGAACTACAAGGCCTCGTCAAACCCGTATCCTTGCCTCTCATCGTAGCCACAGGTAGTTCACGACTGACGACTGTCTGAACTACAAGGCCTCGTCAAACCCGTATCCTTGCCTCTCATCGTAGCCACAGGTAGTTCACGACTGACGACTGTCTGAACTACAAGGCCTCGTCAAACCCGTATCCTTGCCTCTCATCGTAGCCACAGGTAGTTCACGACTGACGACTGTCTGAACTACAAGGCCTCGTCAAACCCTAATCCTTGCCTCTCATCGTAGCCACAGGTAGTTCACGACTGACGACTGTCTGAACTACAAGGCCTCGTCAAACCCGTATCCTTGCCTCTCATCGTAGCCACAGGTAGTTCACGACTGACGACTGTCTGAACTACAAGGCCTCGTCAAACCCGTATCCTGGCCTCTCATCGTAGCCACAGGTAGTTCACGACTGACGACTGTCTGAACTACAAGGCCTCGTCAAACCCGTATCCTTGCCTCTCATCGTAGCCACAGGTAGTTCACGACTGACGACTGTCTGAACTACAAGGCCTCGTCAAACCCGTATCCTTGCCTCTCATCGTAGCCACAGGTAGTTCACGACTGACGACTGTCTGAACTACAAGGCCTCGTCAAACCCGTATCCTTGCCTCTCATCGTAGCCACAGGTAGTTCACGACTGACGACTGTCTGAACTACAAGGCCTCGTCAAACCCGTATCCTGGCCTCTCATCGTAGCCACAGGTAGTTCACGACTGACGACTGTCTGAACTACAAGGCCTCGTCAAACCCTAATCCTGGCCTCTCATCGTAGCCACAGGTAGTTCACGACTGACGACTGTCTGAACTACAAGGCCTCGTCAAACCCTAATCCTTGCCTCTCATCGTAGCCACAGGTAGTTCACGACTGACGACTGTCTGAACTACAAGGCCTCGTCAAACCTGTATCCTGGCCTCTCATCGTAGCCACAGGTAGTTCACGACTGACGACTGTCTGAACTACAAGGCCTCGCCAAACCCGTATCCTTGCCTCTCATCGTAGCCACAGGTAGTTCACGACTGACGACTGTCTGAACTACAAGGCCTCGTCAAACCCGTATCCTTGCCTCTCATCGTAGCCACAGGTAGTTCACGACTGACGACTGTCTAAACTACAAGGCCTCGTCAAACCCGTATCCTTGCCTCTCATCGTAGCCACAGGTAGTTCACGACTGACGACTGTCTGAACTACAAGGCCTCGTCAAACCCGTATCCTGGCCTCTCATCGTAGCCACAGGTAGTTCACGACTGACGACTGTCTGAACTACAAGGCCTCGTCAAACCCTAATCCTGGCCTCTCATCGTAGCCACAGGTAGTTCACGACTGACGACTGTCTGAACTACAAGGCCTCGTCAAACCCTAATCCTTGCCTCTCATCGTAGCCACAGGTAGTTCACGACTGACGACTGTCTGAACTACAAGGCCTCGTCAAACCCGTATCCTTGCCTCTCATCGTAGCCACAGGTAGTTCACGACTGACGACTGTCTGAACTACAAGGCCTCGTCAAACCCGTATCCTTGCCTCTCATCGTAGCCACAGGTAGTTCACGACTGACGACTGTCTGAACTACAAGGCCTCGTCAAACCCTAATCCTTGCCTCTCATCGTAGCCACAGGTAGTTCACGACTGACGACTGTCTGAACTACAAGGCCTCGTCAAACCCGTATCCTTGCCTCTCATCGTAGCCACAGGTAGTTCACGACTGACGACTGTCTGAACTACAAGGCCTCGTCAAACCCGTATCCTGGCCTCTCATCGTAGCCACAGGTAGTTCACGACTGACGACTGTCTGAACTACAAGGCCTCGTCAAACCCGTATCCTTGCCTCTCATCGTAGCCACAGGTAGTTCACGACTGACGACTGTCTGAACTACAAGGCCTCGTCAAACCCGTATCCTGGCCTCTCATCGTAGCCACAGGTAGTTCACGACTGACGACTGTCTGAACTACAAGGCCTCGGTATCCTTGCCTCTCATCGTAGCCACAGTTAGACTGACGACTGTCTGAACTACAAGGCCTCGTCAAACCCGTATCCTTGCCTCTCATCGTAGCCACAGGTAGTTCACGACTGACGACTGTCTGAACTACAAGGCCTCGTCAAACCCGTATCCTTGCCTCTCATCGTAGCCACAGGTAGTTCACGACTGACGACTGTCTGAACTACAAGGCCTCGTCAAACCCGTATCCTGGCCTCTCATCGTAGCCACAGGTAGTTCACGACTGACGACTGTCTGAACTACAAGGCCTCGTCAAACCCTAATCCTGGCCTCTCATCGTAGCCACAGGTAGTTCACGACTGACGACTGTCTGAACTACAAGGCCTCGTCAAACCCTAATCCTTGCCTCTCATCGTAGCCACAGGTAGTTCACGACTGACGACTGTCTGAACTACAAGGCCTCGTCAAACCCGTATCCTGGCCTCTCATCGTAGCCACAGGTAGTTCACGACTGACGACTGTCTGAACTACAAGGCCTCGTCAAACCCGTATCCTTGCCTCTCATCGTAGCCACAGGTAGTTCACGACTGACGACTGTCTGAACTACAAGGCCTCGTCAAACCCGTATCCTTGCCTCTCATCGTAGCCACAGGTAGTTCACGACTGACGACTGTCTGAACTACAAGGCCTCGTCAAACCCTAATCCTGGCCTCTCATCGTAGCCACAGGTAGTTCACGACTGACGACTGTCTGAACTACAAGGCCTCGTCAAACCCTAATCCTTGCCTCTCATCGTAGCCACAGGTAGTTCACGACTGACGACTGTCTGAACTACAAGGCCTCGTCAAACCTGTATCCTGGCCTCTCATCGTAGCCACAGGTAGTTCACGACTGACGACTGTCTGAACTACAAGGCCTCGCCAAACCCGTATCCTTGCCTCTCATCGTAGCCACAGGTAGTTCACGACTGACGACTGTCTGAACTACAAGGCCTCGTCAAACCCGTATCCTTGCCTCTCATCGTAGCCACAGGTAGTTCACGACTGACGACTGTCTAAACTACAAGGCCTCGTCAAACCCGTATCCTTGCCTCTCATCGTAGCACAGGTAGTTCACGACTGACGACTGTCTGAACTACAAGGCCTCGTCAAACCCGTATCCTGGCCTCTCATCGTAGCCACAGGTAGTTCAAGACTGACGACTGTCTGAACTACAAGGCCTCGTCAAACCCTAATCCTGGCCTCTCATCGTAGCCACAGGTAGTTCACGACTGACGACTGTCTGAACTACAAGGCCTCGTCAAACCCTAATCCTTGCCTCTCATCGTAGCCACAGGTAGTTCACGACTGACGACTGTCTGAACTACAAGGCCTCGTCAAACCCTAATCCTGGCCTCTCATCGTAGCCACAGGTAGTTCACGACTGACGACTGTCTGAACTACAAGGCCTCGTCAAATCCGTATCCTTGCCTCTCATCGTAGCCACAGGTAGTTCACGACTGACGACTGTCTGAACTACAAGGCCTCGTCAAACCCGTATCCTGGCCTCTCATCGTAGCCACAGGTAGTTCACGACTGACGACTGTCTGAACTACAAGGCCTCGTCAAACCCGTATCCTTGCCTCTCATCGTAGCCACAGGTAGTTCACGACTGACGACTGTCTGAACTACAAGGCCTCGTCAAACCCGTATCCTTGCCTCTCATCGTAGCCACAGGTAGTTCACGACTGACGACTGTCTGAACTACAAGGCCTCGTGAAATCCGTATCCTTGCCTCTCATCGTAGCCACAGGTAGTTCACGACTGACGACTGTCTGAACTACAAGGCCTCGTCAAACCCGTATCCTGGCCTCTCATCGTAGCCACAGGTAGTTCACGACTGACGACTGACTGTCTGAACTACAAGGCCTCGTCAAACCCGTATCCTTGCCTCTCATCGTAGCCACAGGTAGTTCACGACTGACGACTGTCTGAACTACAAGGCCTCGTCAAACCCGTATCCTGGCCTCTCATCGTAGCCACAGGTAGTTCACGACTGACGACTGTCTGAACTACAAGGCCTCGCCAAACCCGTATCCTTGCCTCTCATCGTAGTTCATGACTGACGACTGTCTGAACTACAAGGCCTCGTCAAACCCGTATCCTTGCCTCTCATCGTAGCCACAGGTAGTTCACGACTGACGACTGTCTAAACTACAAGGCCTCGTCAAACCCGTATCCTTGCCTCTCATCGTAGCACAGGTAGTTCACGACTGACGACTGTCTGAACTACAAGGCCTCGTCAAACCCGTATCCTGGCCTCTCATCGTAGCCACAGGTAGTTCACGACTGACGACTGTCTGAACTACAAGGCCTCGTCAAACCCTAATCCTGGCCTCTCATCGTAGCCACAGGTAGTTCACGACTGACGACTGTCTGAACTACAAGGCCTCGTCAAACCCTAATCCTTGCCTCTCATCGTAGCCACAGGTAGTTCACGACTGACGACTGTCTGAACTACAAGGCCTCGTCAAACCCTAATCCTGGCCTCTCATCGTAGCCACAGGTAGTTCACGACTGACGACTGTCTGAACTACAAGGCCTCGTCAAACCCGTATCCTTGCCTCTCATCGTAGCCACAGGTAGTTCACGACTGACGACTGTCTGAACTACAAGGCCTCGTCAAACCCGTATCCTGGCCTCTCATCGTAGCCACAGGTAGTTCACGACTGACGGCTGTCAGAACTACAAGGCCTCGTCAAACCCTAATCCTGGCCTCTCATCGTAGCCACAGGTAGTTCACGACTGACGACTGTCTGAACTACAAGGCCTCGTCAAACCCGTATCCTTGCCTCTCATCGTAGCCACAGGTAGTTCACGACTGACGACTGTCTGAACTACAAGGCCTCGTCAAACCCGTATCCTGGCCTCTCATCGTAGCCACAGGTAGTTCACTGACTGACTGTCTGAACTACAAGGCCTCGTCAAACCCTAATCCTTGCCTCTCATCGTAGCCACAGGTAGTTCACGACTGACGACTGTCTGAACTACAAGGCCTCGTCAAACCCGTATCCTTGCCTCTCATCGTAGCCACAGGTAGTTCACGACTGACGACTGTCTGAACTACAAGGCCTCGTCAAACCCGTATCCTGGCCTCTCATCGTAGCCACAGGTAGTTCACGACTGACGACTGTCTGAACTACAAGGCCTCGTCAAACCCTAATCCTTGCCTCTCATCGTAGCCACAGGTAGTTCACGACTGACGACTGTCTGAACTACAAGGCCTCGTCAAACCCGTATCCTGGCCTCTCATCGTAGCCACAGGTAGTTCACGACTGACGACTGTCTGAACTACAAGGCCTCGTCAAACCCGTATCCTGGCCTCTCATCGTAGCCACAGGTAGTTCACGACTGACGACTGTCTGAACTACAAGGCCTCGTCAAACCCGTAATCCTTGCCTCTCATCGTAGCCACAGGTAGTTCACGACTGACGACTGTCTGAACTACAAGGCCTCGTCAAACCCGTATCCTGCCTCTCATCGTAGCCACAGGTAGTTCACGACTGACGACTGTCTGAACTACAAGGCCTCGTCAAACCCGTATCCTGGCCTCTCATCGTAGCCACAGGTAGTTCACGACTGACGACTGTCTGAACTACAAGGCCTCGTCAAACCCTAATCCTGGCCTCTCATCGTAGCCACAGGTAGTTCACGACTGACGACTGTCTGAACTACAAGGCCTCGTCAAACCCTAATCCTTGCCTCTCATCGTAGCCACAGGTAGTTCACGACTGACGACTGTCTGAACTACAAGGCCTCGTCAAACCCTAATCCTGGCCTCTCATCGTAGCCACAGGTAGTTCACGACTGACGACTGTCTGAACTACAAGGCCTCGTCAAACCCGTATCCTTGCCTCTCATCGTAGCCACAGGTAGTTCACGACTGACGACTGTCTGAACTACAAGGCCTCGTCAAACCCGTATCCTGGCCTCTCATCGTAGCCACAGGTAGTTCACGACTGACGACTGTCTGAACTACAAGGCCTCTCAAACCCGTATCCTTGCCTCTCATCGTAGCCACAGGTAGTTCACGACTGACGACTGTCTGAACTACAAGGCCTCGTCAAACCCGTATCCTTGCCTCTCATCGTAGCCACAGGTAGTTCACGACTGACGACTGTCTGAACTACAAGGCCTCGTCAAACCCGTATCCTTGCCTCTCATCGTAGCCACAGGTAGTTCACGACTGACGACTGTCTGAACTACAAGGCCTCGTCAAACCCGTATCCTGCCTCTCATCGTAGCCACAGGTAGTTCACGACTGACGACTGTCTGAACTACAAGGCCTCGTGAAATCCGTATCCTTGCCTCTCATCGTAGCCACAGGTAGTTCACGACTGACGACTGTCTGAACTACAAGGCCTCGTCAAACCCGTATCCTGGCCTCTCATCGTAGCCACAGGTAGTTCACGACTGACGACTGACTGTCTGAACTACAAGGCCTCGTCAAACCCGTATCCTTGCCTCTCATCGTAGCCACAGGTAGTTCACGACTGACGACTGTCTGAACTACAAGGCCTCGTCAAACCCGTATCCTTGCCTCTCATCGTAGCCACAGGTAGTTCACGACTGACGACTGTCTAAACTACAAGGCCTCGTCAAACCCGTATCCTTGCCTCTCATCGTAGCCACAGGTAGTTCACGACTGACGACTGTCTGAACTACAAGGCCTCGTCAAACCCGTATCCTGGCCTCTCATCGTAGCCACAGGTAGTTCACGACTGACGACTGTCTGAACTACAAGGCCTCGTCAAACCCTAATCCTGGCCTCTCATCGTAGCCACAGGTAGTTCACGACTGACGACTGTCTGAACTACAAGGCCTCGTCAAACCCTAATCCTTGCCTCTCATCGTAGCCACAGGTAGTTCACGACTGACGACTGTCTGAACTACAAGGCCTCGTCAAACCCTAATCCTGGCCTCTCATCGTAGCCACAGGTAGTTCACGACTGACGACTGTCTGAACTACAAGGCCTCGTCAAACCCGTATCCTTGCCTCTCATCGTAGCCACAGGTAGTTCACGACTGACGACTGTCTGAACTACAAGGCCTCGTCAAACCCGTATCCTGGCCTCTCATCGTAGCCACAGGTAGTTCACGACTGACGACTGTCTGAACTACAAGGCCTCGTCAAACCCGTATCCTGGCCTCTCATCGTAGCCACAGGTAGTTCACGACTGACGACTGTCTGAACTACAAGGCCTCGTCAAACCCGTATCCTTGCCTCTCATCGTAGCCACAGGTAGTTCACGACTGACGACTGTCTGAACTACAAGGCCTCGTCAAACCCGTATCCTTGCCTCTCATCGTAGCCACAGGTAGTTCACGACTGACGACTGTCTGAACTACAAGGCCTCGTCAAACCCTAATCCTTGCCTCTCATCGTAGCCACAGGTAGTTCACGACTGACGACTGTCTGAACTACAAGGCCTCGTCAAACCCGTATCCTTGCCTCTCATCGTAGCCACAGGTAGTTCACGACTGACGACTGTCTGAACTACAAGGCCTCGTCAAACCCGTATCCTGGCCTCTCATCGTAGCCACAGGTAGTTCACGACTGACGACTGTCTGAACTACAAGGCCTCGTCAAACCCGTATCCTTGCCTCTCATCGTAGCCACAGGTAGTTCACGACTGACGACTGTCTGAACTACAAGGCCTCGTCAAACCCGTATCCTTGCCTCTCATCGTAGCCACAGGTAGTTCACGACTGACGACTGTCTGAACTACAAGGCCTCGTCAAACCCGTATCCTTGCCTCTCATCGTAGCCACAGGTAGTTCACGACTGACGACTGTCTGAACTACAAGGCCTCGTCAAACCCGTATCCTGGCCTCTCATCGTAGCCACAGGTAGTTCACGACTGACGACTGTCTGAACTACAAGGCCTCGTCAAACCCGTATCCTTGCCTCTCATCGTAGCCACAGGTAGTTCACGACTGACGACTGTCTGAACTACAAGGCCTCGTCAAACCCGTATCCTGGCCTCTCATCGTAGCCACAGGTAGTTCACGACTGACGACTGTCTGAACTACAAGGCCTCGTCAAACCCGTATCCTTGCCTCTCATCGTAGCCACAGGTAGTTCACGACTGACGACTGTCTGAACTACAAGGCCTCGTCAAACCCGTATCCTTGCCTCTCATCGTAGCCACAGGTAGTTCACGACTGACGACTGTCTGAACTACAAGGCCTCGTCAAACCCGTATCCTTGCCTCTCATCGTAGCCACAGGTAGTTCACGACTGACGACTGTCTGAACTACAAGGCCTCGTCAAACCCGTATCCTGGCCTCTCATCGTAGCCACAGGTAGTTCACGACTGACGACTGTCTGAACTACAAGGCCTCGTCAAACCCTAATCCTGGCCTCTCATCGTAGCCACAGGTAGTTCACGACTGACGACTGTCAGGTAGTTGAACTACAAGGCCTCGTCAAACCCCTAATCCTTGCCTCTCATCGTAGCCACAGGTAGTTCACGACTGACGACTGTCTGAACTACAAGGCCTCGTCAAACCCTAATCCTGGCCTCATCGTAGCCACAGGTAGTTCACGACTGACGACTGTCTGAACTACAGGTAGCCTCTCATCGTAGCCACAGGTAGTTCACGACTGACGACTGTCTGAACTACAAGGCCTCGTCAAACCCTAATCCTGGCCTCTCATCGTAGCCACAGGTAGTTCACGACTGACGACTGTCTGAACTACAAGGCCTCGTCAAACCCGTATCCTTGCCTCTCATCGTAGCCACAGGTAGTTCACGACTGACGACTGTCTGAACTACAAGGCCTCGTCAAACCCGTATCCTGGCCTCTCATCGTAGCCACAGGTAGTTCACGACTGACGACTGTCTGAACTACAAGGCCTCGTCAAACCCGTATCCTTGCCTCTCATCGTAGCCACAGGTAGTTCACGACTGACGACTGTCTGAACTACAAGGCCTCGTCAAACCCGTATCCTGCCTCTCATCGTAGCCACAGGTAGTTCACGACTGACGACTGTCTGAACTACAAGGCCTCGTCAAACCCGTATCCTTGCCTCTCATCGTAGCCACAGGTAGTTCACGACTGACGACTGTCTGAACTACAAGGCCTCGTCAAACCCGTATCCTTGCCTCTCATCGTAGCCACAGGTAGTTCACGACTGACGACTGTCTGAACTACAAGGCCTCGTCAAACCCTAATCCTTGCCTCTCATCGTAGCCACAGGTAGTTCACGACTGACGACTGTCTGAACTACAAGGCCTCGTCAAACCCGTATCCTGGCCTCTCATCGTAGCCACAGGTAGTTCACGACTGACTGACTGTCTGAACTACAAGGCCTCGTCAAACCCGTATCCTTGCCTCTCATCGTAGCCACAGGTAGTTCACGACTGACGACTGTCTAAACTACAAGGCCTCTCAAACCCTATCCTGCCTCTCATCGTAGCCTCGACTGTCTGAACTACAAGGCCTCGTCAAACCCGTATCCTTGCCTCTCATCGTAGCCACAGGTAGTTCACGACTGACGACTGTCTAAACTACAAGGCCTCGTCAAACCCGTATCCTTGCCTCTCATCGTAGCCACAGGTAGTTCACGACTGACGACTGTCTGAACTACAAGGCCTCGTCAAACCCGTATCCTGGCCTCTCATCGTAGCCACAGGTAGTTCACGACTGACGACTGTCTGAACTACAAGGCCTCGTCAAACCCTAATCCTGGCCTCTCATCGTAGCCACAGGTAGTTCACGACTGACGACTGTCTGAACTACAAGGCCTCGTCAAACCCTAATCCTTGCCTCTCATCGTAGCCACAGGTAGTTCACGACTGACGACTGTCTGAACTACAAGGCCTCGTCAAACCCTAATCCTGGCCTCTCATCGTAGCCACAGGTAGTTCACGACTGACGACTGTCTGAACTACAAGGCCTCGTCAAACCCGTATCCTTGCCTCTCATCGTAGCCACAGGTAGTTCACGACTGACGACTGTCTGAACTACAAGGCCTCGTCAAACCCGTATCCTGGCCTCTCATCGTAGCCACAGGTAGTTCACGACTGACGACTGTCTGAACTACAAGGCCTCGTCAAACCCTAATCCTGCCTCTCATCGTAGCCACAGGTAGTTCACGACTGACGACTGTCTGAACTACAAGGCCTCGTCAAACCCGTATCCTTGCCTCTCATCGTAGCCACAGGTAGTTCACGACTGACGACTGTCTGAACTACAAGGCCTCGTCAAACCCGTATCCTTGCCTCTCATCGTAGCCACAGGTAGTTCACGACTGACGACTGTCTGAACTACAAGGCCTCGTCAAACCCGTATCCTGGCCTCTCATCGTAGCCACAGGTAGTTCACGACTGACGACTGTCTGAACTACAAGGCCTCGTCAAACCCTAATCCTGGCCTCTCATCGTAGCCACAGGTAGTTCACGACTGACGACTGTCTGAACTACAAGGCCTCGTCAAACCCGTATCCTTGCCTCTCATCGTAGCCACAGGTAGTTCACGACTGACGACTGTCTGAACTACAAGGCCTCGTCAAACCCGTATCCTTGCCTCTCATCGTAGCCACAGGTAGTTCACGACTGACGACTGTCTGAACTACAAGGCCTCGTCAAACCCGTATCCTTGCCTCTCATCGTAGCCACAGGTAGTTCACGACTGACGACTGTCTGAACTACAAGGCCTCGTCAAACCCGTATCCTTGCCTCTCATCGTAGCCACAGGTAGTTCACGACTGACGACTGTCTGAACTACAAGGCCTCGTCAAACCCTATCCTTGCCTCTCATCGTAGCCACAGGTAGTTCACGACTGACGACTGTCTGAACTACAAGGCCTCGTCAAACCCGTATCCTTGCCTCTCATCGTAGCCACAGGTAGTTCACGACTGACGACTGTCTGAACTACAAGGCCTCGTCAAACCCGTATCCTTGCCTCTCATCGTAGCCACAGGTAGTTCACGACTGACGTCAAACTGACTGTCTGAACTACAAGGCCTCGTCAAACCCGTATCCTTGCCTCTCATCGTAGCCACAGGTAGTTCACGACTGACGACTGTCTGAACTACAAGGCCTCGTCAAACCCGTATCCTGGCCTCTCATCGTCGTCAAGCCACAGGTAGTTCACGACTGACGACTGTCTGAACTACAAGGCCTCGTCAAACCGTATCCTGCCTCTCATCGTAGCCACAGGTAGTTCACGACTGACGACTGTCTGAACTACAAGGCCTCGTCAAACCCGTATCCTGGCCTCTCATCGTAGCCACAGGTAGTTCACGACTGACGACTGTCTGAACTACAAGGCCTCGTCAAACCCGTATCCTTGCCTCTCATCGTAGCCACAGGTAGTTCACGACTGACGACTGTCTGAACTACAAGGCCTCGTCAAACCCGTATCCTTGCCTCTCATCGTAGCCACAGGTAGTTCACGACTGACGACTGTCTGAACTACAAGGCCTCGTCAAACCCGTATCCTTGCCTCTCATCGTAGCCACAGGTAGTTCACGACTGACGACTGTCTGAACTACAAGGCCTCGTCAAACCCTAATCCTTGCCTCTCATCGTAGCCACAGGTAGTTCACGACTGACGACTGTCTGAACTACAAGGCCTCGTCAAACCCGTATCCTTGCCTCTCATCGTAGCCACAGGTAGTTCACGACTGACGACTGTCTGAACTACAAGGCCTCGTCAAACCCGTATCCTGGCCTCTCATCGTAGCCACAGGTAGTTCACGACTGACGACTGACTGTCTGAACTACAAGGCCTCGTCAAACCCGTATCCTTGCCTCTCATCGTAGCCACAGGTAGTTCACGACTGACGACTGTCTGAACTACAAGGCCTCGTCAAACCCGTATCCTTGCCTCTCATCGTAGAGCCACAGGTAGTTCACGACTGACTGACTGTCTGAACTACAAGGCCTAGTCAAACCCGTATCCTTGCCTCTCATCGTAGCCACAGGTAGTTCACGACTGACGACTGTCTGAACTACAAGGCCTCGTCAAACCCGTATCCTGGCCTCTCATCGTAGCCACAGGTAGTTCACGACTGACGACTGTCTGAACTACAAGGCCTCGTCAAACCCGTATCCTTGCCTCTCATCGTAGCCACAGGTAGTTCACGACTGACGACTGTCTGAACTACAAGGCCTCGTCAAACCCGTATCCTTGCCTCTCATCGTAGCCACAGGTAGTTCACGACTGACGACTGTCTGAACTACAAGGCCTCGTCAAACCCGTATCCTTGCCTCTCATCGTAGCCACAGGTAGTTCACGACTGACGACTGTCTGAACTACAAGGCCTCGTCAAACCCGTATCCTTGCCTCTCATCGTAGCCACAGGTAGTTCACGACTGACGACTGTCTGAACTACAAGGCCTCGTCAAACCCGTATCCTGCCTCTCATCGTAGCCACAGGTAGTTCACGACTGACGACTGTCTGAACTACAAGGCCTCGTCAAACCCTAATCCTGGCCTCTCATCGTAGCCACAGGTAGTTCACGACTGACGACTGTCTGAACTACAAGGCCTCGTCAAACCCGTAATCCTGGCCTCTCATCGTAGCCACAGGTAGTTCACGACTGACGACTGTCTGAACTACAAGGCCTCGTCAAACCCGTAATCCTTGCCTCTCATCGTAGCCACAGGTAGTTCACGACTGACGACTGTCTGAACTACAAGGCCTCGTCAAACCCTAATCCTTGCCTCTCATCGTAGCCACAGGTAGTTCACGACTGACGACTGTCTGAACTACAAGGCCTCGTCAAACCCGTATCCTTGCCTCTCATCGTAGCCACAGGTAGTTCACGACTGACGACTGTCTGAACTACAAGGCCTCGTCAAACCCGTATCCTGGCCTCTCATCGTAGCCACAGGTAGTTCACGTCAAACTGCCTCTCACGACTGACTGTCTGAACTACAAGGCCTCGTCAAACCCGTATCCTTGCCTCTCATCGTAGCCACAGGTAGTTCACGACTGACGACTGTCTGAACTACAAGGCCTCGTCAAACCCGTATCCTTGCCTCTCATCGTAGCCACAGGTAGTTCACGACTGACGACTGTCTGAACTACAAGGCCTCGTCAAACCCGTATCCTTGCCTCTCATCGTAGCCACAGGTAGTTCACGACTGACGACTGTCTGAACTACAAGGCCTCGTCAAACCCGTATCCTGGCCTCTCATCGTAGCCACAGGTAGTTCACGACTGACGACTGTCTGAACTACAAGGCCTCGTCAAACCCTAATCCTGGCCTCTCATCGTAGCCACAGGTAGTTCACGACTGACGACTGTCTGAACTACAAGGCCTCGTCAAACCCTAATCCTTGCCTCTCATCGTAGCCACAGGTAGTTCACGACTGACGACTGTCTGAACTACAAGGCCTCGTCAAACCCTAATCCTTGCCTCTCATCGTAGCCACAGGTAGTTCACGACTGACGACTGTCTGAACTACAAGGCCTCGTCAAACCCGTATCCTTGCCTCTCATCGTAGCCACAGGTAGTTCACGACTGACGACTGTCTGAACTACAAGGCCTCGTCAAACCCGTATCCTGGCCTCTCATCGTAGCCACAGGTAGTTCACGACTGACGACTGTCTGAACTACAAGGCCTCGTCAAACCCGTATCCTTGCCTCTCATCGTAGCCACAGGTAGTTCACGACTGACGACTGTCTGAACTACAAGGCCTCGTCAAACCCGTATCCTTGCCTCTCATCGTAGCCACAGGTAGTTCACGACTGACGACTGTCTGAACTACAAGGCCTCGTCAAACCCGTATCCTTGCCTCTCATCGTAGCCACAGGTAGTTCACGACTGACGACTGTCTGAACTACAAGGCCTCGTCAAACCCTAATCCTTGCCTCTCATCGTAGCCACAGGTAGTTCACGACTGACGACTGTCTGAACTACAAGGCCTCGTCAAACCCGTATCCTTGCCTCTCATCGTAGCCACAGGTAGTTCACGACTGACGACTGTCTGAACTACAAGGCCTCGTCAAACCCGTATCCTGGCCTCTCATCGTAGCCACAGGTAGTTCACGACTGACGACTGACTGTCTGAACTACAAGGCCTCGTCAAACCCGTATCCTTGCCTCTCATCGTAGCCACAGGTAGTTCACGACTGACGACTGTCTGAACTACAAGGCCTCGTCAAACCCGTATCCTTGCCTCTCATCGTAGCCACAGGTAGTTCACGACTGACGACTGTCTGAACTACAAGGCCTCGTCAAACCCGTATCCTTGCCTCTCATCGTAGCCACAGGTAGTTCACGACTGACGACTGTCTGAACTACAAGGCCTCGTCAAACCCGTATCCTGGCCTCTCATCGTAGCCACAGGTAGTTCACGACTGACGACTGTCTGAACTACAAGGCCTCGTCAAACCCTAATCCTTGCCTCTCATCGTAGCCACAGGTAGTTCACGACTGACGACTGTCTGAACTACAAGGCCTCGTCAAACCCGTATCCTTGCCTCTCATCGTAGCACAGGTAGTTCACGACTGACGACTGTCTGAACTACAAGGCCTCGTCAAACCCGTATCCTGCCTCTCATCGTAGCCACAGGTAGTTCACGACTGACGACTGTCTGAACTACAAGGCCTCGTCAAACCCCTAATCCTGGCCTCTACAAGGCCTCATCGTAGCCACAGGTAGTTCACGACTGACGACTGTCTGAACTACAAGGCCTCGTCAAACCCTAATCCTGGCCTCTCATCGTAGCCACAGGTAGTTCACGACTGACGACTGTCTGAACTACAAGGCCTCGTCAAACCCTAATCCTGGCCTCTCATCGTAGCCACAGGTAGTTCACGACTGACGACTGTCTGAACTACAAGGCCTCGTCAAACCCTAATCCTTGCCTCTCATCGTAGCCACAGGTAGTTCACGACTGACGACTGTCTGAACTACAAGGCCTCGTCAAACCCGTATCCTGGCCTCTCATCGTAGCCACAGGTAGTTCACGACTGACGACTGTCTGAACTACAAGGCCTCGTCAAACCCGTATCCTTGCCTCTCATCGTAGCCACAGGTATTTCACGACTGACGACTGTCTGAACTACAAGGCCTCGTCAAACCCGTATCCTTGCCTCTCATCGTAGCCACAGGTAGTTCACGACTGACGACTGTCTGAACTACAAGGCCTCGTCAAACCCGTATCCTTGCCTCTCATCGTAGCCACAGGTAGTTCACGACTGACGACTGTCTGAACTACAAGGCCTCGTCAAACCCTAATCCTTGCCTCTCATCGTAGCCACAGGTAGTTCACGACTGACGACTGTCTGAACTACAAGGCCTCGTCAAATCCGTATCCTTGCCTCTCATCGTAGCCACAGGTAGTTCACGACTGACGACTGTCTGAACTACAAGGCCTCGTCAAACCCGTATCCTGGCCTCTCATCGTAGCCACAGGTAGTTCACGACTGACGACTGACTGTCTGAACTACAAGGCCTCGTCAAACCCGTATCCTTGCCTCTCATCGTAGCCACAGGTAGTTCACGACTGACGACTGTCTGAACTACAAGGCCTCGTCAAACCCGTATCCTTGCCTCTCATCGTAGCCACAGGTAGTTCACGACTGACGACTGTCTGAACTACAAGTCCTAGTCAAACCCGTATCCTTGCCTCTCATCGTAGCCACAGGTAGTTCACGACTGACGACTGTCTGAACTACAAGGCCTCGTCAAACCCGTATCCTGGCCTCTCATCGTAGCCACAGGTAGTTCACGACTGACGACTGTCTGAACTACAAGGCCTCGTCAAACCCTAATCCTTGCCTCTCATCGTAGCCACAGGTAGTTCACGACTGACGACTGTCTGAACTACAAGGCCTCGTCAAACCCGTATCCTTGCCTCTCATCGTAGCCACAGGTAGTTCACGACTGACGACTGTCTGAACTACAAGGCCTCGTCAAACCCGTATCCTTGCCTCTCATCGTAGCCACAGGTAGTTCACGACTGACGACTGTCTGAACTACAAGGCCTCGTCAAACCCGTATCCTTGCCTCTCATCGTAGCCACAGGTAGTTCACGACTGACGACTGTCTGAACTACAAGGCCTCGTCAAACCCGTATCCTTGCCTCTCATCGTAGCCACAGGTAGTTCCCGACTGACGACTGTCTGAACTACAAGGCCTCGTCAAACCCGTATCCTGGCCTCTCATCGTAGCCACAGGTAGTTCACGACTGAAACATAGTCCAAAGATGCCGGGTTAGAATAGAAGATGGAGGCGTTCCTGCACTTCACACTGATAGCTTTCATAAGCCTCGAGTGCAGCTGTTGGCACACAGTGAGGCCTGTGAGGTCAATCCCCCTCACACACACACACACACACACACACACACACACACACACACTGTAATGGAAGGAGAGGCATTTTTGGAAAGCTAAGGAGAACCTACTTTGTCTGGAGACATTATCAGTCACGCTGGCATTGTCTTCTGAAATGTTATCACTCACATCGCTGACGTATGATTCATCGTCTGAGGCCTAGAGGGTTAGAGGAAGACAACAGAGCCACTGAGTCAGTACAGTACAGTACACACACACACACACACACAGTACAGTACAGTACACACACAGTACAGTTCAGTACAGTACACACACAGTACAGTACAGCACACACACACAGTACAGCACACACACACAGTACAGCACACACACACACAGTACAGTACAGTACAGCACACACACACAGTACAGTACACACACACACACAAGTACAGTACACACACACACAGTACAGTACCACACACACAGTACAGTACACACACACACAGTACAGTACACACACACACAGTACAGTACACACACACACACAGTACAGTACAGCACACACACACAGTACAGTACACACACACACAGTACAGCACACACACACACAGTACAGTACAGCACACACACAGTACAGTACACACACACAGTACAGTACAGCACACACACACACAGTACAGTACACACACACACAGTACAGTACGCACACACACACAGTACAGTACAGTACACACACACACACAGTACAGTACACACACACACACACAGTACAGTACACACACACACACACACACAGTACAGTACAGCACACACACAGTACAGTACAGTACACACACACAGTACAGTACAGCACACACACACAGTACAGTACAGCACACACACACACAGTACAGTACAGCACACACACACAGTACACACACACAGTACAGTACACACACACACACAGTACAGTACAGCACACACACACAGTACAGTACACACACACACAGTACAGTACAGCACACACACAGTACAGTACAGCACACACACAGTACAGTACAGCACACACACAGTACAGTACACATACACACAGTACAGTACAGCACACACACAGTACAGTACAGCACACACACAGCACAGTACAGCACACACACACACACAGTACAGTACACACACACACACACAGTACAGTACAGTACACACACACACACACACAGTACAGTACAGTACACACACAGTACAGTACAGTACACACACAGTACAGTACAGTACACACACAGTACAGTACAGTACACACACACACACAGTACAGTACACACACACACACACACAGTACAGTACACACACACAGTACAGTACAGTACACACACACACTACAGTACAGTACACACACACACACACACACAGTACAGTACACACACACAGTACAGTACACACACACACACAGTACAGTACAGTACAGTACAGTACACACACACACACACAGTACACACACACACACAGTACAGTACACACACACACACAGTACAGTACACACACACAGTACAGTACAGTACACACACTACAGTACAGTACACACACACACAGTACAGTACACACACACAGTACAGTACAGTACAGTACACACACACACAGTACAGTACACACACACACAGTACAGTACACACACACAGTACAGTACAGTACAGTACACACACACAGTACAGTACACACACACACACAGTACAGTACACACACACAGTACAGTACAGCACACACACACACAGTACAGTACACACACACACACAGTACAGTACACACACACAGTACAGTACAGTACACACAGTACAGTACAGTACACACACACAGTACAGTACACACACACACAGTACAGTACACACACACACAGTACAGTACAGTACACACACACACACAGTACAGTACAGTACACACACACACACACACAGTACAGTACACACACAGTACAGTACAGTACACACACACACACAGTACAGTACACACACACACAGTACAGTACAGTACACACACAGCACAGTACACACACACAGTACAGTACACACACAGTACAGTACACACACACACTGCATTTTGCCAGTGACTAACAAACTGCCGTCAGTGCTTGCTATCTCTTCTCTCTCTTTCTGCAGTCACCACAAGATGAGACACTATATAAGTAAAGTGGAAATGCTGCAGTAACATACAATGATCTTACTGACGATACCAGAGAATAGCAGATTGTGGCTGTTGGTAGTAATGGCCTCTAATGCAGTACAGTCGGCTGCTGGAAGAGGGTTTATTGACCAACAGAACTCTGCTGGTTTGAATAGGGCCAGGTACCTGAGGCAGAGGGTTTATTGACCAACAGAACTCTGCTGGTTTGAATAGGGCCAGGCCCCTGAGGCAGAGGGTTTGGCTCTAGCCTGGTGATGGATCTCCGTGTTGAGTAATCCTTCAGCAGAACTCTAGATAGCAGCACTTGGTTTTCACACCTGGGGAGCAGCCAGATAGGCCTGAAGGGTGATGGCTCTTATGGGGCCATATTGACTGGTGCTCGGTACTCATGGCATTGGGTCTGTCATGGCAGTGAGTTAAAAAAAAGCCAACTCTGTGGCTTAAGAACAGACAAATCATCAGACTGGAGGAAGGACCATGCCAAATCCATAAAGAAGGGCGTACCATTGAAAACCTGGAGTTGGTTTCATGAGAAATTGGACATGACTGGACTCAGTTAAAGGACATGACTGGACCCAGCAGCATTATAGACTAGAGACTGGAGAGTCCCCCGCTAGTTTGGAGAGTCCCCCTCTAGTTTGGAAAGTCCCCCGCTAGTTTGGAGAGCCTCCCCTCTAGTTTGGAGAGCCCCCCCTCTAGTTTGGAGAGCGCCCCTCTAGTTTGGAGAGCCCCCCTCTAGTTTGGAGAGCCCCCCTCTAGTTTGGAGAGCCCCCTCTAGTTTGGAGAGCCCCCCTCTAGTTTGGAGAGTCCCCCTCTAGTTTGGAGAGCCCCCTCTAGTTTGGAGAGCCCCCTCTAGTTTGGAGAGTGCCCCTCTAGTTTGGAGAGCCCCCTCTAGTTTGGAGAGCCCCCTCTAGTTTGGAGAGCCCCCTCTAGTTTGGAGAGTGCCCCCTCTAGTTTGGAGAGTGCCCCCTCTAGTTTGGAGAGTCCTCCCTCTAGTTTGGAGAGTCCCCCCTCTAGTTTGGAGAGTCCCCCCTCTAGTTTGGAGAGTCCCCCTCTAGTTTGGAGAGCCCCCTCTAGTTTGGAGAGTCCCCCTCTAGTTTGGAGAGCCCCCTCTAGTTTGGAGAGCCTCCCTCTAGTTTGGAGAGCCCCCTCTAGTTTGGAGAGCCCCCCTCTAGTTTGGAGAGTCCCCTCTAGTTTGGAGAGTCCTCCCTCTAGTTTGGAGAGTCCCCCTCTAGTTTGGAGAGCCCCCTCTAGTTTGGAGAGTGCCCCCTCTAGTTTGGAGAGTGCCCCCTCTAGTTTGGAGAGCCCCCTCTAGTTTGGAGAGCCCCCCTCCCCAGCCCTCTCTCACCTCGTTCTCTGACGAGCTGGCCGACAGCAGCACTTCCTGGGCGTCGAAGAACTCCGACACAGACTCTGACATCGACAGCCTGCTCTCATTGGACGTCTGTTGAGTCAGAGGGATTCCCCTCTGCTCACCCCCCTTTTTTAAGGAAACAGAGAAACACAATCAGTACATTGTCTTTTACTAAGTGACTTTAGGTGGCGAGACGACATAGAACCCGAACTGTGTGAAAGTGGAGACGGTGGAGACCCAGCAGTCATTGGAGACTTAATTCTTCCTATATTCCTGGTAGGATCACATAGTTTTTTTTCTCCATTTACCTTGACGTCAGGCTCAGCACAACTTTAATGATCAGTGAGCTCACCTGCCAAGACATACTGGAAACACCATCTTTCTTTAAGGACAGGAATCAATACCCTAATTGGTAAACGCAGTAAAGCAGAGGATACACAATGTTTTCCAGTTAACTAAAGTTACTTGTCCAGCTCTACAACAGGATGTATAACACCACAGAGGAGATAAACAGTAGACAAGATCACTATTCTCCCTGACGTCACCTGCCATAAGCACACCCAGCACTGCAATGGCAAGTGTCCTGCATTTCAGGGACAATGACAACAAAACAACAACTTGATCCAGTAGAAGACGTAGCTAGCTACCTCATCAGGACTAGTGATGAGGTTCACACTGATTGTTTGTTCAGACAGGACCGACTCAGAGTGGATGCGGCCCAGTCGGGTTTTAAGCTCAGCGTTTTGGGACAGGGCCTGAAATGAGGAGAAATACTAATCAATCACTAATCTGTCAGCTGGATGAGAGGGGTGTAGAGAGGAATACAGAACTGAACAGATAAACATTACAACTGGATCTATATTGTACAGCTCTACATTCATATTCAGCTCTACACTACATACCATGGCTGCTCTGTTTTTGTCTCACAATGTGACTATATGCAATGGATCCATTCGCAAAGAATCAGAAATCAAACTCAAGCAGTGATGAAAGTCATACCGATTCCTTTGAAACCCCTCATCTCTCCAGCCAGTACATTTCATGTTTCAAGTGCTGCACATAATATTTAAGGTGATGTAATGTGTTCTGACAAAAAAAAAACACAATTAACCATTTATAGTGACTGTTCCCAGTGCAGGAGGATTATGGGTAGTGTAGAAGGAGAATTCTAAATGAACACCTGCCGGTCTCACCTGTGACAGAGACTTCCTGAGGGTGATGACCTGGGCAGGCCGCTCTGACTGCTCCTGGTCTGAGAGAACAGATTTGATCTTCTCCTTCTCCATGGCCACTGTGTTGAACGCAGACTTCAACATGGAGTGGACTGCAAAAGACAGGAACCAGAAGTCATTTTAAACACGCCCTCTGGTTACTTACAACTCTTACTAATGGTTTCCCTACACTTTGCTGGTATAGTGTAAAGGGACGGACCGATGCAGGAGCTTCCCGGGGCTAGGCAGCAAAAACACAAATAGTAATATAATAATAAGTTTTAATATATACAGAGCATTCGGAAAGTATTCAGACCCCTTCACTTTTTCCACATTTTGTTACGTTACAGCCTTATTCTAAAAATGTATTCAATTAATATTGTAGCATTGAGTCTTCTTGGGTATGACTCTACAAGCCTGACACATCTGTATTTAGGCAGTTCTCCTATTCTTCTCTGTAGATCCTCTCAAGCTCTGTCTGGTTGGATGGGGTGTGTTGCTGCACAGCTATTTTCAGGTCTCTCTAGAGATGTTAGTTCGGGTTCAAGTCCGGCCTCTGGCCGGGCCTCTCATAGACATTCAGAGACTTGTCCCGAAGCCACTCCTGTGTTGTCTTGGCTGTGTGCTTAGGGTCATTGTTCTATTGGAAGGTGAACCTCCGCCCCAGTCTGAGGTACTGAGTGCTCTGGAGCAGGTTTTCATCAAGGATCTCTCTGTACTTTGCTCCGTTCACCTTTCCCTTGATCCTGACTAGTCTCCCAGTCTCTGCTGCTGAAAAACATCCCCACAGTATGATCCTGTCACCACCATGCTTCACCGTAGGGATGGTGCCAGGTTTCACCGTGACAGTGCTACTGTCAACTGTGGGATCTTATATCAACAGGTGTGTGCCTTTCCAAATCATGTCCAATCAATTGAATTTACCACAGGTGGACTCAAGGATAATTAATGGAGACAGGAGGCACCTGAGATCAATTTCAAGTCTCATCGCAAAGGGTCTGAATACTTAAGTAAAAAAGGTATTTTTCTTTTTTAAAAATTAGACATTTGCAAACATTTCAAAAAACGTGTTTTCGTTTTGTCATTATGGGCTACTGTGTGTAGATTGCTCAAGATTTGTATTTATTTAATCCATTTTAGAATAAGACTGTAACATAACAAAATGTGGAAAAATTCAAGGGGTCTGAATACTTTCCGGAAGCACTGTATACTTCATATTTTATAGTAAGAACATATACAGTAATGAGACAATGAAAGAGAACATATACTTTCCCCAAACAACCTTGCTGACTGTTGCAGGTGTTTCAAAAGTGACATTCTGGATTCTTATAAAACAAGTGGTACGAGCAAGAGCAGTGTTTCTCTCATCTTGGAACTTTGTCTGTGGGTTGACAGCTTATCGGCCTTATTTCACGGACGTGTAGCCTATGAATGCATGTCCAACGGGATGTAGACCAAACCATTATTTCAACTGGTCTGGTTGGCTTTCCCCCCAGTAAATTTACCCATGGGCAGCTACTGAAGTTAACAAATTGCATCTTTGTGCGCCGATTTCATTACAGAAAATGAGGGTGTGCCAGGAGGTTGTGCTGGGGATAACAAAACCCCGGGGCCTATGATTTGTTTACAGAAATTGAGGGTGTTCCAGGAGGTTGTGCTGGGGATAACAAAACCGTGGGGCCTATGATTTGTTTACAGAAAATGAGGGTGTTCCAGGAGGTTGTGCTGCGGATAACAAAACCCCGGGGCCTATGATTTGTTTACAGAAAATGAGGGTGTTCCAGGAGGTTGTGCTGGGGATAACAAAACCCCGGGGCCTATGATTTGTTTACAGAAAATGAGGGTGTTCCAGGAGGTTGTGCTGGGGATAACAAAACCCCGGGGCCTATGATTTGTTTACAGAAAATGAGGGTGTTCCAGGAGGTTGTGCTGGGGATAACAAAACCCCGGGGCCTATGATTTGTTCATCTGGACGTGAAGTGTAAATACATTTGTTGGTTGGTGTGAAATGCATTCCAGTGTAGTTAACATGACCTATCAATCAGTGCAGCAGACTGTGATTGTGTATAAAGTATATGTGTGTATGTGTATACAGTATATCTGTGTATGTGTATACAGTATATGTGTGTATGTGTATACAGTATATGTGTATGTGTATACAGTATATGTGTGTATGTGTGTATACAGTATATGTGTGTGTGTGTGTGTGATTGTATATACAGTATATGTGTGTATGTGTGTGATTGTGTATACAGTATATGTGTGTATGTGTGTGATTGTGTATACAGTATATGTGTGTTTGTGTGTGATTGTGTATACAGTATATGTGTGTGATTGTGTATACAGTATATGTGTGTGTGATTGTCTATACAGTATATGTGTGTGTGATTGTGTATACAGTATATGTGTGTGTGATTGTGTATACAGTATATGTGTGTATATGTGTGATTGTGTATACAGTATATGTGTGTATGTGTGTGATTGTGTATACAGTATATGTGTGTATGTGTGTGATTGTGTATACAGTATATGTGTGTGATTGTGTATACAGTATATGTGTGTGTGATTGTGTATACAGTATATGTGTGTGTGATTGTGTATACAGTATATGTGTGTATATGTGTGATTGTGTATACAGTATATGTGTGTATGTGTGTGATTGTGTATACAGTATATGTGTGTATGTGTGTTTTTGTGTATACAGTATATGTGTGTGTGTGTGTGTGATTGTATATACAGTATATGTGTGTATGTGTGTGATTGTGTATACAGTATATGTGTGTATGTGTGTGATTGTGTATACAGTATATGTGTGTTTGTGTGTGATTGTGTATACAGTATATGTGTGTGATTGTGTATACAGTATATGTGTGTGTGATTGTCTATACAGTATATGTGTGTGTGATTGTGTATACAGTATATGTGTGTGTGATTGTGTATACAGTATATGTGTGTATATGTGTGATTGTGTATACAGTATATGTGTGTATGTGTGTGATTGTGTATACAGTATATGTGTGTATGTGTGTGATTGTGTATACAGTATATGTGTGTGATTGTGTATACAATCACACCTGTTTCAATCTTCCAGAGATTTAAGACTGGGACGGAGGTTCACCTTCCAGCAGGACAATGAGCCTAAGCATACTGCTAAAGCAACACTCGAGTGGTTTAACCTCTTCAACCTATGGGGGCGCTACGTCATTATTGGATAAAAAGACGTGCCCGTTTTAAGCGCAATATTTTGTCACGAAAAGATGCTCGACTATGCATGAAATTGACAGCCTTGGAAAGACAAAACTCTGACGTTTCCAAAACTGCAAAGATATTATCTGTGAGTGCCCCAGAACTAATGCTACAGGCGAAACCAAGATGAAACTTCAAACAGGAAATGAACAGGATTTTTGACGCTGTGTTTACTAACGTCTCCTTATATGGCTGTGAATACGCTGTGAACAAGCTTATGCGCTCTGCCGTTCATCCAAGATGTCTGCTGCATTGTGGCGTATTTGTAGGCATATCATTGGAAGATTGGCCATAAGAGACTACATTTGCCAGGGGGCCGTCCGGTGTCCTTTTCTAAATCGGTGCGTAATTCCCAGCGGCAACCATTGTACCTTGCGTTACAGAAGGAGACTCATACTTCCAGGAACGATACATCATTGAAGAGATATGTGAAAAACACCTTGAGGATTGGTTCTAAACAACGTTTGCCATGTTTCAGTCGATATTATGGAGTTAATTTGGAAAAAAGTTCGGCGTTTGGATAACTGAATTTTCGTTTTTTTTTGGTAGCCAAACGTGACGCACCAAACGGACCGATTTCTCCTGCACAAAAAATCTTTCAGGAAAAACTGAACATTTGATATCTAACTGAGAGTCTCCTCATTGAAAACATCTGAAGTTCTTCAAAGGTAAATGATTTATTGAATGTTTTTGCTGGTTTTTGTGAAAATGTGGCCTGCTAATGCTAACGCTAAATGCTAACGCTAAATGCTAACGCTAAATGCTAAATGCTAGTTTGCTATGGTAGTGAAGCATATTTTTGAAAATCTGAGATGACAGTGTTGTTAACAAAAGGCTAAGCTTGAGAGTTAGCATATTAATTTCATTTCATTTGCGATTTTCATGAATAGTTAACGTTGCGTTATGGTATTGAGCTTGAGGCTATGATTACGCTACCGGATCCGGCATGGCTCGACGCAAGAAGTTAAGGGGAAACATTTAAGTGTCTTGGAATGGCCCAGACCTTAATCTAATTGAGAATCTGACTTGGTATGACTTAAAGATTGCTGTACACAGTATTTCCTTGAAGAATGGGCAAAAATCCCAGTGGTCAGATGTGCCAAGCTAATAGAGACATACCCCAAGAGACTTGCAACTGTAATTGCTGCAAAAGGTGGCTCTTCAAAGTATTGACTTTGGGGGGGTGAATCGTTATGCACGCTTAAGTTTTCATTTTTTTTTGTCTTATTTCTTGTTAGTTTCACAATAAAAAATATTTTGCATCTTCGAAGTGGTAGGCATGTGGTGTAAAACAAATGATACAACCCCCCCAAAAAATCTATTTTAATTCCAGGTTGTAAGGCAACAAAATAGGAAAAATGCCAAGGGGGTGAATACTTTCACTGGCCACTGTACCTTTCTGAGCGATGAGGCAGAAGTCCTCCTGTAGTTTGATGTAGTCACCGCCACACTCCATGTTGTCAGGAATCTGGCGAGAGACAGGGGTCTGGAAGTCCACCTGCTCAGCGCACAGGTTGGGGTTGGAGGAGTGGAGGCACGTGGGCGACATACTGGCACTCACAGGGAGAGAGGGGACCTGAGAGGAGCGGAAGGGAGGAAGGAGAGGAGGAAGGGAGGAGAGGAGAATGGAGAGAAATGAGAGAGAGAGGAGGGAGGGAGGAGAGTAGAGAGAAACGAGAGGGAGAGGAGGCGAGGAAGGAGAGGAGTGTCAGTACCACTTGGAGACTTGGGAATGTAGTAATGTGATCTACAGGTGGATTTCCATAAGACCTTCTGCGGTCTCTTCTGACATAGTCAAGACGGATACTCACTCTGTTTATATCACTATATGAATCACACCAAGTCTGACAAGTCATATGGGACAGCAAAGCACAGATGAAGCTGAGGCTTCGTTCCAACCAATGTTCTTTTTAAGCCTGGGCTATAAATACATCACTTCATTTTGCTTAAAAAAAAAAAACTACGAAAAAAATTATTCCCCTTGTTTCTCCTGGACTGATGGCTCACTCATTCATTAACAACACTATGTATGTGTACCAGAAGGCCGCTAGTGAGAAAACAGTTGGTTCTGGGCTACCTGGTGAGGAAACGGTTGGTTCTGGGCTTCCTGGTGAGAAAATAGTTGGTTCTGGACTACCTAATCTACCAGAACACACGCAGTGATAAAAACTAAGTATCATGAAGGAAAAGGCTTTTAAACTGTTGCCATAGGTAATTGGGAGAGTTTAAAAAAATAGTGTAATATGAATCCAAAGCATGATTAGCCTTCTCCTGAAGCTTTACAGAGTGTTAAAAGTAAATGGGGTAATTTAGTCAACATGAGAATAAGGCATTGTACAGCCCCAAAAATGTGGTTCAGGCTTTGTATTATAATAAGCACAAAATGACATTGAATCGAGAGCAGATAACCGAAAATGTTCTTTGCCCTGACATAATTGCATAACGTACAGTTAGGACTATAATTACTGTTCCCTGAAGGAGGGAAACGAGGTACAACACATATTATATAACTACTGTTCCCTGAAGGAGGGAAACGAGGTACAACACATATTATATAACTACTGTTCCCTGAAGGAGGGAAACGAGGTACAACACATATTATATAACTACTGTTCCCTGAAGGAGGGAAACGAGCTACAACACATATTATATAACTACTGTTCCCTGAAGGAGGGAAACGAGGTACAACACATATTATATAACTACTGTTCCCTGAAGGAGGGAAACGAGCTACAACACATATTATATAACTACTGTTCCCTGAAGGATGGAAACGAGGTACCACACAGCTACGGGGATATGAAATCAAGCCCCAAGCCGAACCCCCAGCGGACACCAAATGAAATGGCCCCACCACAGACCACCCAGAGTTCCAACCCGACAGGAAAACCTCCGGTATCTGGGTATTGCGTAATCTACCCATACACTGGGAGGAGTGTCATCCAAGCGATAAAACCTCACAAAAAGTGTGTGGTGATGCTCAACTAGCCGCAACACAAATATCTCCTTCAGGCAACCCTTTAAACAACGTCCAAGAGGCCGCCAGACCCCTGGTAGAGTGGGCGTGTACACCGCTATGTAATTCCTGTCGTTTGAAGGAGAGATATCCTCCACAATCCAGTTGGAGAGACGCTGCTTAGAAAGTGCTCTACCACGAGCCGGATTATCAAAACAGACAAAAAGTTAGTCACACAAACTGACACCCCTGGTCCGCTCAATGTACATGGTAATGCTCGTACTGGACACAGGGCATGCAACCTGAAAAGCTCAAAAGCTAAAGACCTGTATAGGACATAGTCATGACCTTAGGGTCAAAGGTCACATTAGGACGCAATGTCAACTTAAGAGTCGTCAAGGGCGAACTTCATACAGACTGGATAGTAGCAATGACGTTTAGAGGTAAACATCTTGCCATCTGATTGGACCTTTCAGGGGCCAAGCCCACAGATTCCAAATCTCCGGCCGCGGGTTCCAGACATGGACATGTCCGTGCACCTGGGACAACAGGTCCCTGAAACAACAATCCCACCTAAAAGGATGATCCCCATGAACCAAGGTCGTTTGGGCCAATGGGGAGCCACAAGGATCAAGGACAAGCCCTCCCAACGTACCGTCTAGTGAGTGCTGAATCAGATCCACAGCGGGAAAAGTGTAACGGCGGGTCAAAGGCCCCTGGTGCGTGAGAGCATCCATTTCTAACGGAGCACCCAGGTGCCTTATCTAGAAAAACTGCTGATAAGTCGCATTTTCTCACGATGCGTAAAGATCGATGTCAGCCCTGCCTAATATTTTCTACATCTAGGAGACCGCCCATGGGTATCTGGAGTGAGGGAAAGTGTGCACTGCTCCACAGCAGTAGAGAGCGAGCAAAGGATAAGAGAGCTTGAGACCGCACCCCTCCCTGTGCCACCGCTGTCCTGTTTTCGGTCCTCACCAGCACATGCTGAACTGTCAACACTGGGAAAAAACACCTGAGCGCTATGTACACCTCCAACAGTTCCAGGTAATTGATGTGCAGGCCGCTCTGCAACACTGTCCACAACCCCCGATATGTGTTGCCCTCGCACAGCACACCCTCGATGCGTCTGTCGAGATCACCTTGTGGGATATAACTCGACCCATGGGATTACTCAGCGACAACAGCCACGGGTCCTTCCACCAAGCCCGTAGGCATGACGGGGATACCAGGAGAGGCCGGTTTAGATGTCGTGCTGCGTCCAAGCGAGTGTCTATCACCCACCAACATTACATCACATCAGCAACAGCCCGAGTGGAACCAAAGTCATCATAGAAGCCATCATCCCCAATATGCGCAGGTACTGACGAAAACGCACTGTGACCCAGCCAAAATTGGGCCAAGCACAACTAGAAACCGGCCTCCCTCTGCGGGGACAAGAATGCACGATTCTCGACAAGTCAAACTCGAGACCCAGAAACGAAATGCGCTGAGATGGATTAAAACGTCTCTTCTCTTGATTCACTATGAAACCCAGAGAATGAACATTGGAAACCAGCACCTACTCCCTCGACTCCTCGACTCAAGATTTTTGGTTCCAACCGCTGTGTCTTTGTGAGACGCAGAGTAGGTGAACGGATGATCTCTGCATGTGTGGTTCCCACCGTGAAACACAGAGGAGGTGTGATGGTGCTGTGCTGGTGACACTGTCAGTGATTTATTTATAATTCAAGGCACACTTAACCAACATGGCTACCACAGCATTCTGCAGCGATCTGGCCTGTAATCTCTAATGGACTTCCTTTCCTGTGGCGGTCCTCATGATAGCCAGTTTCATCATAGCTTTTGATGGTTTTTGCAACTGCATTTTTTATTTGTTTAACACTTTTTGGTTACTACATGATTCCATATGTGTTATTTCATAGTTGAAAATAGAAAATAGTAAAAAAATAAAGAAAAACCCTTGAATGAGTAGGTGTCCAAACTTTTGACTGGTACTGTACATGGGGTACACCGTCCACCAGGATACACGTGGTGTACACCGTCCAACGGGATACACGTGGTGTACACCGTCCAACAGGATACACGTGGTGTACACCGTCCAACAGGATACACGTGGGGTACACCGTCCAACAGGATATACGTGGGGTACACCGTCCAACAGGATACACCGTCCAACGGGATACACGTGGTGTACACCGTCCAACGGGATACACCGTCCAACGGGATACACCGTCCAACGGGATACACCGTCCAACAGGATACAAGTGGTGTACACCGTCCAACGGGATACACGTGGGGTACACCGTCCAACGGGATACACGTGGGGTACACCGTCCAACGGGATACACGTGGGGTACACCGTCCAACGGGATACACGTGGGGTACACCGTCCAACGGGATACACGTGGGGTACACCGTCCAACGGGATACACGTGGGGTACACCGTCCAACGGGATACACGTGGGGTACACCGTCCAACAGGATACACGTGGGGTACACCGTCCAACAGGATACACGTGGGGTACACCGTCCAACAGGATACACGTGGGGTACACCGTCCAACAGGATACACGTGGGGTACACCGTCCAACAGGATACACGTGGGGTACACCGTCCAACAGGATACACGTGGGGTACACTGTCCAACAGGATCCACGTGGGGTACACCGTCCAACGGGGTACACGTGGTGTACACCGTCCAACAGGATACACGCGGGGTACACCGTCCAACTAAATGCTTAATTGCAGGTTCCTGCGTGTGTGTGTGTGTGTGAGTGCATGTGTTCTAAGGTGTGGAGAGCAGGTGTCAGTCCAGTTCAAGTGTTCAGCAGTCTGATGGCTTGTAGATAGAAACTGTGTCTCTGAGACGGTTTTTATCAGGCCTCATGCTCTGTTACCGTCGACCCGGGGTCCATGACGATGTGTGTGTGAGTGTGTGTGTGTGTGTTACCTGCATGTCAGTGAAATTGGGCGCTGACTGGGTCCTCTGTAGGCCCTCCAGGCTCTGCAGTAACTTGCTCAGCTCAATCAGGCTGGACTGGCAGCGGGCGAGCTCTGGAAAGAAGCAACACAAGGACATGGGTCACACTGGAAGGCCACCTAAGACCCAATGAAGTGACACTCTGCTGTGCTTAACAAATGAGAGAACAATTACGGAAAAACAAATGTCCTTATTAGTTTAAGTAACAAAGTGGAATAATATCATAGACAGGCGCTACTATCAGGATATATTGTAAATCCGTAATACCAGGGCATGGGGAACATATACCATAATACCAGAGCATGGGGAACATACCATAATACCAGGGCATGGGGAACATATACCATAATACCAGGACATGGGGAACATATACCATAATACCAGTGCATGGGGAACATATACCATAATACCAGGGCATGGGGAACATATACCATAATACCAGGGCATGGGGAACATATACCATAATACCAGGGCATGGGGAACATATACCATAATACCAGGGAATGGGGAACATATACCATAATACCAGGGCATGGGGAACATATACCATAATACCAGTGCATGGGGAACATATACCATAATACCAGGGCATGGGGAACATACCATAACACCAGGGCATAGGGAACATACCATAATACCAGGGCATGGGGAACATATACCATAATACCAGGGCATGGGGAACATATACCATAATACCAGGGCATGGGGAACATATACCATAATACCAGGGCATGGGGAACATATACCATAATACCAGGGCATGGGGAACATATACCATAATACCAGTGCATGGGGAACATATACCATAATACCAGTGCATGGGGAACATATACCATAATACCAGGGCATGGGGAACATATACCATAATACCAGGGCATGGGGAACATATACCATAATACCAGGGCATGGGGAACATACCATAATACCAGGGCATGGGGAACATATACCATCATACCAGGGCATGGGGAACATATACCATAATACCAGGGCATGGGGAACATATACCATAATACCAGGGAATGGGGAACATATACCATAATACCAGGGCATGGGGAACATATACCATCATACCAGTGCATGGGGAACATATACCATAATACCAGTGCATGGGGAACATATACCATAATACCAGGGCATGGGGAACATATACCATAATACCAGGGCATGGGGAACATATACCATAATACCAGGGCATGGGGAACATACCATAATACCAGGGCATGGGGAACATATACCATAATACCAGGGCATGGGGAACATATACCATAATACCAGGGCATGGTGAACATATACCATAATACCAGGGCATGGGGAACATACCATAATACCAGGGCAAGGGGAACATATACCATAATACCAGGGCATGGGGAACATACCATAATACCAGGGCATGGGGAACATATACCATAATACCAGGGCATGGGGAACATATACCATAATACCAGGGCATGGGGAACATATACCATAATACCAGGGCATGGGGAACATATACCATAATACCAGGGCATGGGGAACATATACCATAATACCAGGGCATGGGGAACATATACCATAATACCAGGGCATGGGGAACATATACCATAATACCAGGGCATGGGGAACATATACTATAATACCAGGGCATGGGGAACATACCATAATACCAGGGCATGGGGAACATATACCATAATACCAGGGCATGGGGAACATACCATAATACCAGGGCATGGGGAACATATACCATAATACCAGGGCATGGGGAACATACCATAATACCAGGGCATGGGGAACATATACCATCATACCAGGGCATGGGGAACATATACCATAATACCAGGGCATAGGGAACATACCATAATACCAGGGCATGGGGAACATATACCATAATACCAGGGCATGGGGAACATATACCATAATACCAGGGCATGGGGAACATACCATAATACCAGGGCATGGGGAACATATACCATCATACCAGGGCATGGGGAACATATACCATAATACCAGGGCATGGGGAACATATACCATAATACCAGGGAATGGGGAACATATACCATAATACCAGGGCATGGGGAACATATACCATCATACCAGTGCATGGGGAACATATACCATAATACCAGTGCATGGGGAACATATACCATAATACCAGGGCATGGGGAACATATACCATAATACCAGGGCATGGGGAACATATACCATAATACCAGGGCATGGGGAACATACCATAATACCAGGGCATGGGGAACATATACCATAATACCAGGGCATGGGGAACATATACCATAATACCAGGGCATGGTGAACATATACCATAATACCAGGGCATGGGGAACATACCATAATACCAGGGCATGGGGAACATATACCATAATACCAGGGCATGGGGAACATACCATAATACCAGGGCATGGGGAACATATACCATAATACCAGGGCATGGGGAACATATACCATAATACCAGGGCATGGGGAACATATACCATAATACCAGGGCATGGGGAACATATACCATAATACCAGAGCATGGGGAACATATACCATAACACCAGGGCATGGGGAACATATACCATAATACCAGGGCATGGGGAACATACCATAATACCAGGGCAAGGGGAACATATACCATAATACCAGGGCATGGGGAACATACCATAATACCAGGGCATGGGGAACATACCATAATACCAGGGCAAGGGGAACATATACCATAATACCAGGGCATGGGGAACATACCATAATACCAGGGCATGGGGAACATATACCATAATACCAGGGCATGGGGAACATATACCATAATACCAGGGCATGGGGAACATATACCATAATACCAGGGCATGGGGAACATATACCATAATACCAGGGCATGGGGAACATATACCATAATACCAGGGCATGGGGAACATATACCATAATACCAGGGCATGGGGAACATATACCATAATACCAGGGCATGGGGAACATACCATAATACCAGAGCATGGGGAACATATACCATAATACCAGTGCATGGGGAACATACCATAATACCAGAGCATGGGGAACATATACCATAATACCAGGGCATGGGGAACATATACCATAATACCAGGGCATGGGGAACATATACTATAATACCAGGGCATGGGGAACATACCATAATACCAGGGCATGGGGAACATATACCATAATACCAGGGCATGGGGAACATACCATAATACCAGTGCATGGGGATCATATACCATAATACCAGGGCATGGGGAACATACCATATTACCAGGGCATGGGGAACATATACCATAATACCAGGGCATGGGGAACATACCATAATACCAGGGCATGGGGAACATACCATAATACCAGTGCATGGGGATCATATACCATAATACCAGGGCATGGGGAACATACCATATTACCAGGGCATGGGGAACATATACCATAATACCAGGGCATGGGGAACATATACCATAATACCAGTGCATGGGGAACATACCATAATACCCTTAACACAGTTCCATCATGTGAACACAGTTCCATCATACGAACACAGTTCCATCATACGAACACAGTTCCATCATACGAACACAGTTCCATCATGTGAACACAGTTCCATCATACGAACACAGTTCCATCATGTGAACACAGTTCCATCATACGAACACAGTTCCATCATGTGAACACAGTTCAATCATACGAACACAGTTCCATCATGTGAACACAGTTCCATCATACGAACACAGTTCCATCATGTGAACACAGTTCCATCATACGAACACAGTTCCATCATACGAACACAGTTCCATCACACGAACACAGTTCCATCATACAAACACAGTTCCATCATACAAACACAGTTCCATCATACAAACACAGTTCCATCATGTGAATACATGAGAGGAAGAGAGGAAGAGGAAGAGAGAAAGGAAGAGAGGAAGGAAGGAAGAGAGTGTCTCCTGACCCCTCCTGTCTCAGCCTCCAGTATTTATGCTGCAGTAGTTTATGTGTCGGGGGGCTAGGGTCAGTTTGTTATATCTGGAGTACTTCTCCTGTCCTATTCGGTGTCCTGTGTGAATCTAAGTGTGCGTTCTCTAATTCTCTCCTTCTCTCTTTCTTTCTCTCTCTCGGAGGACCTGAGCCCTAGGACCATGTCCCAGGACTACCTGACATGATGACATCTTGCTGTCCCCAGTCCACCTGGCCGTGCTGCTGCTCCAGTTTCAACTGTTCTGCCTTATTATTATTCGACCATGCTGGTCATTTATGAACATTTGAACATCTTGGCCATGTTCTGTTATAATCTCCACCCGGCACAGCCAGAAGAGGACTGGCCACCCCACATAGCCTGGTTCCTCTCTAGGTTTCTTCCTAGGTTTTGGCCTTTCTAGGGAGTTTTTCCTAGCCACCGTGCTTCTACACCTGCATTGCTTGCTGTTTGGGGTTTTAGGCTGGGTTTCTGTACAGCACTTTGAGATATCAGCTGATGTACGAAGGGCTATATAAATACATTTGATTTGATTTGAAGAGAGGAAGAGAGGAAGGAAAAGAGGAAGGAGGGAAGGACGAGAGGAAGAAAGAGAGGAAGGAAGGAAGGAAGAGAGGAAGAGAGGGAGAAAGAGAGGAAGAGAGGAAGGAAGAGATGAAAAGAGGAAGGAGGGAAGGAAGAGAGGAAGAAAGAGAGGGAGGAAGGAAGGAAGGAAGAGAGGAAGAAAGAGAGGGAGGAAGGAAGGAAGAGAAGGAGGAAGGAAGGAAGGAAGGAAGGGAGGGAGGGAGGGAGGAAGGAAGGAAGGAAGGAAGGAAGGAAGGAAGGAAGGAAGAAAGGAAGGAAGGAAGGAAGGAAGGAAGGAAGGAAGGAAGGAAGGAAGGAAGGAAGGAAGGGAAGGGAAGGAGGAAGGGAGGAAGAGAGGAAGAGAGGAAGAGAGGAAGAGAGGGAGGAAGAGAGGAAGAGAGGAAGAGAGGAAGAGCGGGAGGAAGAGAGGAAGGAAGAGAGGAAGAGAATAAGAGAGAGGAAGAGAGGGAGGAAGAGAGGAAGAGAGGGAGGAAGAGAGGAAGAGAATAAGAGAGGGAGGAAGAGAGTAAGAGAGAGAGGAAGAGAGGAAGGAAGAGAGGGAGGAAGAAAGGAAGGAAGAGAGGAAGGAAGAGAGGAGGAAGGAAGAAAGAGAGGAAGAGAGTGAGGATGAGAGGAAGAGAGGGAGGAAGAGAGGGAGGAAGAGAGTAAGAGAGGGAGGAAGAGAGGAAGAGAGGGAGTAAGAGAGGAAGAGAGTAAGAGAGGGGGGACGAGAGGGAGGAAGAAAGGAAGGACAAGAGGAAGAGAGGGAGGAAGAGTGGGAGGAAGAACTTACCCTCTGTACACTTGTCCATCTCCTCTGACTCCTGGAGCCATGCGGCCACCTTGCTCTGCCCGTTACTGTAGGAGGCAGGCAAGCTGCTCCTGGTACTGGGGGCTGCGGGGGACTGCCATGGTGGAAGACTGGTGCTGCTACTGGGGGCTGCGGGGGACTGCCACGGTGGGAGGCTGGTGCTGCTACTGGGGGCAGGGGGGGGATGCCATGTTGGGGGACTGGTTCTGCTCCTGGGGGCCGGGGGGGACTGCCATGGTGGAAGGCTGGTGGGCTTGGTCTGCTGGAGGACATGGAGAGAGACAAAGGGGTTGGTTAGTTAACACACCTCAGTCTACAACACCTGAATAACACACACCAGATGTGAAAGAAACATTATGTTTCAGGCTTTCAAGTCTAAGATAATTCCATACCTTCTAAGAGAAATCTGTATAATAGCTGAAGAAAAGGAAAAGACATAGTATGTGGCCTACAACTCTAAATGTCAAACCACCAAAGATATCCCTTCTGTTTCACCATCACTTCAAAGCAGCAGATGTTTACTGACTCGGTCTCAGGCCCTGTGAGAGTGCTAATCAGTAGGCCATGCAAGCCCAGACCC